>NW_010183054.1:0-19907 GCF_000695765.1 Mesitornis unicolor
GGCCGCTTTCCCGCCCCCCTGCCCCGGCGTGAACCGCCGCGGCCGCCCTCTGTCCCGGCCTCAACCCGCGCCTGGTGGCTGAGAGGGAGCGGGGCTGCCCTGGTGGCAGTGCGCGCCGCCTGAGGGTAGCTGCCCGCCGCCCGCCTCCTGTCGTGATAGGCGCCTCAGCGCAGGTGTTTGGCGCCGAGATGCCCCGGCGCATGTCGTGACAGGAGCGTCAGCCTGCCTGTGGAGGCTGCGCTCAGTTCTGTCGTGACAAGAGCCTCATCCGGCCGAAGGGTGACTGTGGGGCTGCCCCCTCTGTCGTGACAGGGGCCTTATGCAGCCATGAGTGCATCAGAGGGGAGAGAGAAGTGAGGCCTGTGTGCCCCCAGGCTAGCACTGCGGGGGCTGGTTCCCGAGAGGTCTTGCCCCTGCTCTGACAAGGCCTGTGCTTACACCGAGCCATGTCTTTTCCACAAGTTCCCAAATTTCTGCTGCAGCCATCGCACACAGCCCCGCCAGCATAACAGTGGCACACACGCTCAGCCCTGGCTTGCACAGAGGTAACGTAAGGAGGTATAAACTGCACAGCGTGATTTCGGCAGCGTGTGTGGTGTGAGATACCAGCTTTCCTCAGCACAGTATCTCAAGAACTGACACAGACTCACAAACCAATATAGAACACCGAAAACTGGCGAATTTAGCCATCCCACCCAGTAATTCACAGAAACTTCAATGAACACAGTAGAAGCCGAGAGAGATTAGCACCAACTGACATTTATGACACCTGCAATGCATACACAACGCGTGGCAAGCAACTCAGTATGCAATATAAATACTTTCCCTTAAAAACACTCAGTAGCAAGCAATATTCTTGTATACGTGTGTGCAAATACAAAAGCTGATCTCTACATAGGTGCTGGCTTACATAAGTGCAGATCCTACATACAATCTGCATAGCCATCACTATTACAAATACCCCACACTGAAAGAAACCGTATGTCTGATTTGGAAGGAAAATATCTTAGTTTTACCTCTGTGTTAGCAAAAGGAGTAAGGAGAAGGGACAGCCAATGTAAAATTATGATGTTCTAGGGAATGTGTGGCCCTGTATAATTTCTAACAAAAGTAAAACTGCCCCAAAATAGATTTCTGTGTAGCTACCTAATGTCCAGATAAGGATAACTTGACGGCATGCCTACACTTCACAGGGCAGTGTTGAATGGAAATTCAAGAATTAGGTCTGATGACCTAGTTCAGGTATGGGAATTACTTATTGCATGCCTTGCCCATATTAATTTTATCTTGCATAAGGCAGGATTAATCAGCATGGCCAAATGTTGCTTGAATACAGTTATGTTGCTTCTCATATAGCACAGTACACCTATATGAGTAGTTTCTTCCCTTCTACCGTGTTATCGCAGCCCGCAGTATATGTAAGCTTTTTGTAAAAATACATTTAGCACTGCAGTGTTTTTACACACAAGGTGTTTGGTTTTAGACACAATGTTCTTACTAGATTTCATATACAAGAGCATCTGTAAAGGACCTGAAAGTCCTGCATTTAATTTTCTTACTATTTTAAAGTATTTTGATATGTTGTAAAGGAGTTAAGCATCAGTAGTAATTTTCAAAACAAACTGATACTAGAAAGAAACTTGAGTCATATTTCATAGTTATTTCTCCCTGTGATATAGCTTGTATGTCATTGTTGATTTCCTTTTTGTGCCTCTTTCCAAAAAGACTTACAAAAAATTATTTTGAGCATACCAGAGCCATGGCATGTGCAGTTAGAGCTTGACAGTGTGTGTAATAACGCAGATATGGTGTCCTTTCAGTCTAACTTGTTAACAGGTGGAAATGCTGCTAGGAAAATGAGCAGAGTTTGCATTCTAGAGTCCTGGGGAGCTCTTGGCATTCCCTGGGATCCACCAGTTCAGCTACAGGTTGACACCTCCACTTCCATTGCTTCTCTCTCATCCATTATGAATAGAGGACTTTGTTCTTCCCCCCCTTTTTTTTTCATCTTTTGAACATAGACCCTACATAAAATCTGGAGAGAACCTGCAAGCATAGTCCTCTGCCTGTGTTTATTTCTGTCCTGGGTCCTGTTATGGCTCAGTGAATTTTGAGAGAAGAATGACTGAATTAAGGACTGCTTTACAGGTCTCTCTCTTCCAGA
This sequence comes from Mesitornis unicolor, assembly GCF_000695765.1. NCBI lineage: Eukaryota > Metazoa > Chordata > Aves > Mesitornithiformes > Mesitornithidae > Mesitornis > Mesitornis unicolor. The sequence goes on from NW_010183054.1 coordinate 2,165, forward strand.
GCAGTATGAACTGTATATTTCCTTTGCCATTGTTTCCCTATCTCTCCACAGATGTGCAAGACTGATGCTAGCTGACCAGTGAGGGTTTCTCTGCAGGTGGTGCCTTCAAAATCATTAAAGATCTTCTGATAGCTGCACATTTGGAAAACATTTGCAGTTAAAATGCTTGGTCTAGACAGCATAGTGCAGAATGAATTACAAATACCCATGTAGATACTGCAGCAGAAGCAGTACCTGCTAATTTTGGCATCACTTCACATTGTACAAATTTAGAATTGTGAGTTGAAATCAGTATTATTTCCCATTGCTATGCAAGGATTCATAAAGTTTCCTATGAAATTTGTCTTGTGACTTACAGAAGCTGGAACACAGGAGGTTCCACTTAAATTTGAGAAGAAACTTTTTCTCAGTGAGGGTGACAGAGCACTGGCCCAGGCTGCCCAGAGAGGTTGTGGAGTCTCCTTCTCTGCAGACATTCAAAACCCGCCTGGACGCCTTCCTGTGCAACCTCATCTGGGTGTTCCTGCTCCGGCAGGGGGATTGGACTGGATGAGCTTTTGAGGTCCCTTCCAATCCCTAACGTTCTGTGATTCTGTGTGATTCTGTGACCCAAATCATAATGACAGTACCTCAGCTCTGCCTTAAGCAGAGCGCAAGCCCATGAAAGCTTCCAGGTGATGAATACCTGCAGAGAGCTTTGCATTCTCCATCTTTAAGGAAGAAGGGAACAAGTTTATTTTGCTGCTGCGAAGTGAAGTTGCAGTTTGTTTTTAGTGTGGAACCCCTTAGAGTGGTACATGGGAAAGAAACATGACAAAATGGGCCAGCTTTGGCCTTGTTGAAATTCCATTCACATAATGCAAGTACACCATTCATGCATTTGGCCTACTGTCTTTTTTCACTGCAATATATTAGAAGAAGCAGCCAACACATCAGGCAGCAGCATTAAAATGTTTCCTGTAATGCTTACTAATTGAAGTAAATGGGAATTTGGCCTGAGAGAGGACTGCAGGATGCTTTCCTTCAAATTGCAATAACATTAAGTCACCTCTATTGCTGCAGAATTCACGGTGGAGTTACTGGTCATAATGTGAATTGTCTCTTGCTGTACACAAAAACATATGTTTTGTAGCTCAGTTTTCAAAGAAGATTGATAGTTTTTACTGGAGCTAAAGGCAGCCCAGAAGGGCACTGCACTAAATGGCAGTTTGTTGAGCCAATAACACCTGAATGCTGACCTGCAAGAGCCCTCCTATTTCAGGCCTGGATCTCTTTCAGTGGGCATAGGCAAAGTTATCCCATTCTGCTTAACTGTGCCAAATTACATCATGATTTTTGCAGACTGGCTAATTGCCTAATGGGGCTTAGGTTGAGACCACCAAACTCGTGCTCTTATTACCCCTGTTGATTTCAAATACAAGTCTTCATGAGTGACAAATGGGGGCATTGTTTCTTCCTCCTACGGTACTATTTTATTCCTCCCAAATTACGGTTATTAAAATGTTTCAGCCACTTGAAATCTACTAAGACATATTAAAATACTGCAAAAGTGCTGTATCAAAGTGGAAAGGTTTTAAAACTGCAGTTCTGTCATAGGATAATGTGGTTTAAATATAGTAACTGGTTTTTTCAGTCAGCTTGCTCTTTGATTTCATGGTATTATGTCAAGGATTTTTCTTTCCCCTCTCCCCCCTTTAAGAAGCTTATAGCTTAAACAGCAAAATGCAAAAAAATACTGAGATGAAACACTTGCACAAATGCAGTAGAAAAATCAGTGATAAAACACAAGTTTTGATTTTTATAATTAAGATAATCTTTGTTCTGAATAATGTTTATTCCTAGGCAATGTGTGTTCCTGTATTGGCAGCAGGTAGAATTTGCCTTTCACCGAGACCAGAGGCTGTGAATACAAAGGCTGGTGTTGCTGCTGGGAGATTTCTAGAACTGGATCAGTGTTCCTGCACAAAGCAGCTGCTTGCTGCCTCCGTAGTGAAAAAGAGACAGTGAGACAGATTCTGATCTCAGTGAAGGTAACTATAATAGATCACAGCTCAGCTTGGCAGATTTCTTTTATTTCTGTGTCCTACTGATCTTCCCTTGGTTTGTCACCAAGGACTCAGTTAGAGTGTTTGCCACAATAATCTTCATTTTCCTGTTTGGAAAATCTTTCTGTCTGTCCTTATACTGACATCAGTAGGAGATCTAGAAGTATGGAAGAGAGCAACATTATATCAGAACCAAGATCTATCATGCATATCTGAAAAAATAATTTATCCTTACTTGATGGCCAAGTTGTTTCTCTTAAAGGGAAATCAGCTTGACTGCTATCTTAAAAATGCACAATTTTAGAAATAAAGCACTGATCAGTGCCCACGAGATCTGGATTCTTATCTCATCCTGACCTGAATTTTCCATCTAATTAAAGTCTAATTCTGTTTAATTTGGCAGCTAGCTGCCATTATTTCCTATGTAAATCCTTGTGTGCTTCTCTATCTCAATTTTGCTCTCAGTAGAAGGGGCTAGGGATACTACCAAGTTTGTAAGGAGGCTGTGCAGCCAGGCACAATATTTATGAAATGGCACAGTTTGTTGTTCATAAGGTGTTATAAAATTGCCCTACATTTTATACCTGTAACAAGCTGCTGGCTAATTGGGATGTCGTAGCTGTGGTCATACTAGTACTTACCTGTACAACTTAATAGTGCCATGAAAGTTGAATTACTTTCATGTAAGTGGAACATGGACCACTGCTTCCTGGGTAAAGAAGTTGCTTCAGTTTTGAAGCTGTCAGTTTGTGGTCTCAGGCATCCAGGAGAAGTACCAATAAACTTACAACACAGCCTTGTTTCTTACAGTGTTAAAACTTCAGTTAATTATTTTGGATGGTTTCTTCTTGTGATCCTTGAGTATACCAGAAGCAGCAATGCTAACATGGCATTAAGATTTACCTTGCATTCTCTTGGATGGGTAATGCACACTGAAACAGTCAGGTTCCAGTGAGCTAACCTGGTACCTAGCAGGCAAATGGCAAGTCCTAGAAACTACCAGCTACAAGGTAGGGCAATAATTACTGTAGATTAATAGTACCATTGTATCCGTCTCCTGGGGCACCATAAATCCAAATTCCTTTCCTGCTTCATAGATATTTGTGGAGACAAAACCAAAGTCTTGTACACTGAAAGCAAAACAGAGTGGAGAGTACTCATGCACAGTGCTTTGCATGATCACGTCTGTGGCAGGATGGATGAAGGAAAGGATCACAGAATCACAGAATCACAGACCGTTAGGGATTGGAAGGGACCTCAAAAGATCATCCAGTCCAATCCCCCTGCCGGAGCAGGAACACCTAGATGTCCAGGAAAAGTACACAAACAGCTACACTTTTCATATGTTTGTATGAGTCTGTACATATTGATATTTATATTCACAATGACAACCAGAATGTAGCTCACTAATGCCATATTTTATCTTTTCACCTTCTCTTTACCAGGCTTTGTAGAGTAAGACTCTTCAGTTAAACAATCGGAATGACATGGTTTTAATTTTTTTTTTATTTTTTCATCTTTTGACTCTATCAGAGGCTGTAATCAAGGTGGTATAAACAAGATACATTTCCCTTTTTTCAGTGCTGTAGTACTGTACCATGAACAGTTCCACCATGCAACCCGTGCCTATCATTTCGTGTATTTACTGAATCACAGTGAAGAGTCACACTCTCTCTGACTTTTCCAGATTGAAAGGAAGACACTGAGATGCACTCCAGGCAGGTGAGTATCGATAATATAAGACTGAAAAGCTTTTCTTAGTCATGGAAATGACTTCATTTTCAGCCATTGTTTGGGACTAATGGCACATGACTACCACTTTTATTAGACTTGTGACATTTTGTGATATGACACACTAATTTCTGTGTTTCTTGTGGAGGGTTTCCTCCAACCTCGTAGACAGTTATTAGTAACATATTGAAGTAACACACTGCAGTTTTCAGACATTTTATTGTTTATGTGGTATATTAAATACAATTTCCAAAATTCTGTTTAATAGAAAATCATTTTATGTTGATTTTTTTCTCTGCCATGAAATAAGACAGGATTAGGGATTGAAATGAAATGCTCCGTTTGGTTTACCAGTTAAATTCTTCTAGACTGAACCATCAGAAATCTGTGTAGCCCACAATCCAAATGAGTTTTATTTTGTACAGGGCAATATTTCTGTGGTAAGATTAGTGGGTGCAATTACACTATCACCTTCCCCTACCTTTCTTAAGGTCTTCACACATACTTCCTAGCATGGGCTGTTCAGGAGGAAAGGAGAAGCTGCTGCCCTGCTTTCGTTCCCAATTAATGTGACTCTAACCAGATCTGAACACATTTTCCTTTAGTGGAATAAATGCTGTATTGATCTTACGTGTTTCCACTTCCTCACCTCATTTCTACCATTCAATACAACCTATATACAATATAAATGGTAGATTTTCAAAGGGGTTTTAACCTGCCAAATTGCCCATGGTAGGTTTTGGTCTCTCACAGAACAAAAGTTCTTACAGCAAATCTGTTGGAGCTCAAGGCTTCCAATAAAAGAGATCTGGTTTTCTCTTATTGTTTATGCACAGGTTTCTTATATGTCAGTGGTGCTGCATAGTGGTGCTCAGATTATCCTGACCTACAATACTTGTTCTATTTCAAGGTTCTGGGTTTCTGAAAGATTGTTTGACTCCTTGGTAGTTTGGTTGGGTTGGTTTTTTTTTCTGAGTTCTGTTAGAAAAAGAAAACCTCTCCTGAGTCATATTTTAAAAATACTGTTAAGCTCTTAAAGCTGCTACTGCTTCTATGTCACAAAGCATTATTGAAAAGATACTCATTTTTACCACCTACAGTTGCTGAGATTGAGAGCTTCAGGAATTCTTTTCCGCTCCCATGTTGAAACTATGCCAGCAGCATTCCTGTTCCTCGAAGTGCGCTACAGCGATCTTCCTGCTGTGTGCAGGTTGGGCTTTTTATGATAGCAATGCTATCGAGCTTATAATTTAATATTAATAACATTAACAAACATTATTATTATTAATAGTGTTTCTGATACTCTGATTACTATTACTTGATTAATAATCTTCATTTTCAACTTCTTCTAATCAAGGATCTCAAGCATTTTATAAGCCTTAATTAAAATTATATTATCCAATATCCCTGAGAGAACAGTATTATCATCCCCATTTCACGAAAAGAGGAGCTGAGGTTCAAAGTCACAGTCACACAGTCTATGGCAGAACTAGAAATAGAAATAGTCTCCTGGCTCCCAGTCCTGTTTCTTCTCCAGTCACCCTAAATAGTTTCTAGTGTGGTTTTGTAAGACATTTATCACATGATTTTCATAAATCTTGTCCTCTTTGTTAAGGAAAACTAAAAAAAAAAAAAAAAGAAAAAAAAGAAGTTATAAAAAGGGAGACTACCTAATTTCTGAATGAGGTTGCTGCAATGATTCTAGCTGTTTCATGGCCAATGCCATCCAAGTTTCATGAGTTAATCCTGACCCTAAGTACACCTAAAATAGATATCTTTGCCTCCAGCTAATCAACAGGCCTACTAAGATTGCCTAAATAATTTATGTATAACCAACTAGTGGAAACTAGATCTTCTGTGATTTCCCTAGATACGTATTTTGCATGTATCATGTATACCCTTGCCTATTTCTGATATTCATTTGAAATTCAGCTGGGACATTTCAGAACACTTTTGTACTCCAGCTGTATAGCTCTAAGAAAAAGCCAGCTGGAGACATAATACAGTATCTTTGAACTTGGCAAAATGATGTTTTATATCCAAGTGCAGAGTAGATGAAGATTCTGAATTTTCTGTTAATGAACAGTGGATTAAAATTTAAAAAATCAACCCACGGTTCTAACTCTGGCCCATGTGGATAAGCATTTTGTCTCTCTGTGCCCTGGTTGTGCAATAAAAATAATAGCATTTAGTGACAACATGCAAAGATAATATGGTGATATGCAGACAAACAAACATATAGATATGAGGTATGAGAGGATGATTAAATAAAATGAAAAAGAAAATAAACTAATTCTCTTGTTTATAGCACAGAAAATGTGAAAAACATACAGTACCAGGTTGTGCTTTTTGGACCCTTTTGTGTAATGTTGCCTTCAATGGAGTAGTGAAGTGAAGGTTGGATTAAAACTTGCTCCACCGTGGAGAAAACAGGTTTTCTTTTCCAGTGTCTGCAGACAGAAATCCAAAACATTAGCAGACACTGTTCTACCTTGTTCGGACGGCAAATTCAAGAATCTGTTTCACATCTGTAGCTGAAGTGGAAGGTACAGTACACACTGTCTATCTGGAGTTCATAACTTTGATCCAGAATTTGTAACTGGAAAATATATTCTGTCTCTTTCAGATAGCAGCTGCTCAAAGACAATTCTTGCTCACGTCTGCTCCACTGTGCCAGGAACGCTTTGGACTGGTTACTGTACCTGTTGAGACTTGCTGCAAAATTAGGGCCAGGTTGTAGCTTCAGTCAGCCACGCAGGGAGTGGAGGAGGAGCACCAGGTACTCCAGGAATAATTTAGGTATGGCAGCCAGAATTTTTGCAGCATTCACTGAGAGAATACACCAAACGTTGTTACTGCCCCACAGGTGCTCAGCTGTACTGGTTGGTGCTGCCTTCATCTGGGGAGTTCATGGCAGCACTGACCTAGAACAATGCATTTGCAGCTCTTTGTACCTGTGGAAAAGGAGTGTGAAGAACTATCGTTCCAAATCATGTCATTTTACATGCACCCCTACTTCCCCGTGCTATTTTCATCAATCCAATCATGCTCATGTATTCTCACAGTTACCAATGTCACCATGTTCCTCATATTTCTGTCTTCATATATTCCGTCTCTGCACAGTTGAAATTCCTTCAGGCCTGAGCCTCAGGGCAGAGTATTGAGTTCATGGACCATTCTCAAATGTGAACTTGGTTACCTCACACAAACGAGAGTTTTCAAATGTCACAGGAAAGACCAAGAAGAAAGATGAATGAAAATCTCATTGCACATGGTAAAGACATGAATTGTTTCTGGCCTGTATTCATGTAGCACCTGTTCATGACAACTGTAGAACAGGATAAGTGGATTTGCTAATTCATGTTTGCTGTGCAGAGCTCCATGCTGCTCTGCAGAGCTGGAAGATCTCCACTGCTTAGTTTGAGCTTTAAGGACAAGTACCGTGTGTTTCAAACCGTCCACACTCCCCGAGTCATGGTAATCTGGCAGGTATTGTGTCAAAGCCTCTGGATGCTCGTCATCCTAAGAAAACTTGGAGCATTCAATGTCCTTGTGTGATGAAATCCCTTCTCTCCTATGCATTTACAATTTTTGTTTGAAAAGCTGTGGTCACCACCTGAAACCGTGACTTCCCATTTAATCCTTTCATTTGATCTTTGCTGACACATACAGGATTGTCATTTGTTACTATTTCTGTACATTTTAATTCTTTATGAATCATCCAGAAGAGGGGCCTGAGTACTATGGCAAACTGATGCAGTACCAGTAGTTTACTTTTTTGCTGTTTTGGCTCAAAAAAAATCGATTCAACTATTCTGATTAGGAAAAAGGCTCAGTTAAATTCATTCTCACTTCAGTTTGATGAGAGGACATTCTTCCTTTCCTGAGTATAGTGAAATAAAAGCAGACATTGACTTTTTTTTTTACTTTTTATGAAGAGAATATAAAAATCTCAGGCTATAAATTCACCGTGACAGTAAAAATATGTATATGATTTTTGGATGGGTTGGCTTTGTGCCAGTCAGCAGTCTTTATGCTAGATAGTGTGTTGTCTACATGAGCCTTTTTTACATTATGCTGCTATAATCTTTATGTGTCTGTCCTCTCACAAGCTGAAGAAATGTCATTTAGTACATCCTGTCCCATATTGATCCGTATCAGATTCATATTGATGAGAGATCCCACATACAAAGAGCATATCAAGGAGGAAGTGTAGAAGATACAGACATGAAAACAAAGCTCAAATGCTCACTTTTGGAGGTAGCTGCATTAAAACAGTCTGCTGAAACATATTTTGGAAGGTTTCTTATTTCAGAGATGTTTGGGAGAGGTCTGACATTTTTATTAGTAATTGTTTATTCTTTGAGGTGTAAACCAGCTGTTGTGGCTTTCACATGACTATGTAAGTATCTGAGATAAAACTTGTAAGTAATATACTTTCAGAAAAAGCTGTACTATACATAGAAAGGCCACAATCTCAGATCCTCCCAGACCAAAAAGTAAATGATACCCAAATGGCAAGATAGGAATCTCCCTTTTCTAAAGGCGTAAAGTTTCCACATTTAGCTCCGGAGTTTCATGGCTTTCCACCTGCCACGGGACCAGAGTGATGAGCAGTTGTTGGCTCACAGGGCAGTGTTGTCTCAGAAAGAAATTCCACTTGAAATGGAGAAAGTGCACATTTTTGTGAGATGTATATTCAGTGACTTACATGACAGCTGTTTGAAGAATGAAGCCAAGCACTTGCAAAAATGATTTTAAATAGGCACAATTCTCGACAAACCATTCGGCTTTCTTTTAACTGGATTAATGCAGAAAAGGCAAATAATTAATTAAGGCCAAAATACATGTCATACTGAGTCTGCATTAGCTGGAAGGTTTGGAAATAATTAAGAGCAAAACTGTTAATACACCATTTAAATAGCTGCTGCCTGTCTGTCCAGTGTGAAAGCCCAATCTGTTGTATTCAATCAGCTTTCAGCTGCTACTTGCCAGCAGCCTAATTCCCAGTCTTGTCTCTGTGCTGTGCTTGTGCATTCCAGTACCTGCTAAGTTAAACCCTGCTGTCCTGGTTCTGCATGCAGATTTCTGTGCTATTCAAACTATCCACGCTGGTTCGAAATACAGCCCCAAACCTGGATGCTGGGGTGAGTATCCATACAAACGTGCCTGGTTTCAGTGGAGCACCATGTGGGTGAAAAGGGGAGTCAGCAGCTGTGTGGTTTAGCTCAGAGGATCTGGATGTGTTCATTCATACCATTCTCTGTGCATTTCTGCAGTTTGGATGAGCTATTGACCTGCAGTATTTCCACCTTAGGTCCTCTTTTGTTCATTTTCTTATTTTTCTAAGTGATGCAATTGACAATACAGAGTAAGTTGCTCATCCAAACCGACACACTTCAGATTACAGTATATTTAAGTTTTTTTTAATCTTATAGCATTTTTGTTTCAGGCTCAATACATTGGCTAATAATCCTTGAACTCCTTATGTGCTTCACTTGGGCTAGGTTCTGTGCAAACTGTGAATGAACACAAGAGGAGAGGCTCTGCGCAGGTCTGACAGTTATAAAGCTGTAGGGCAGTGTCAGGAATACGTTGCCGTGAAAGGTGTTTTCAGGTTGAGAGGCAATCTAAACCCCAAACCTGTACCACCAGTTCTTTGCTGAGAAATCGGTATTAAAAATGGCAAAGTTCATTGCACAAGCATTTGGAAGGAACTAAAGAGCAATTCATTGACCTTTGCAGATTAAGTAATGCATATTGTCATAAGGAAGTGATATTTGAGTAACAAGCAGCAAACATACACAATTATCTTTCATTAACCTCTCAATGGAAGAAATTAGAATTTCCTGATCCTAGCGTGTTTAGCATTCTCAGCATCTTGAATACGTTTTCTGTGGACACATTCATTCTCTAAGCTGTCAGAGGATGCGTAGTGCTTTGCCTGCCTTTTTATTTTTCAGAAGTGTCCATATGCAGGAGGGAAGGAAGCAGCTGAGGAAGGAGCGTGCAGCTGCAACACTGTGCTCTGCTCTCAGGTTTAACAGCAACCTCAGTGCCTGACTCTGTGCCTCACTTTTCACTGAATTAAGTGGGACTGGAGTGTTTGCGTAATCCAGAGAGAAACTTGCTTCCACTTGATGGGCTTTGTGATAACAACAGTAACAGAGCAGCAAGGAGCAATTTTGCTGCTTTTGCAGCATATTTATATTACAGAAAGAGGACATGGATGAAAAGGAACCGTGTGTATAATTAAAAATTTGAATGCAAAAAAATTAGAAATATCTTATTTTTTTCTTTTAGAATTTATGAACTCAAATAATTTTTTGAAAATTTATGGGGAAAATTTATAGGAAACTTTTTTTTTTTTGCTTTCATACGGAAAATGAAATAATCTGTTTAAGTGCAAATGAATATGTCACGTTCTTGTATGATTTGCAAGAAGATTAATTAGTGGGTCTCCTTCTCCAGTCTTTTTTCCACTCTTCTAATTCTACATGAAGATTATTTCCAGATTCACTGTGTTGGTATTTATGTAGCTTGTTTCACACTGAAAGAAATTGGCCGTGCTCCTGTTAAAGCAGTGGTTTTAAAGCCATTTTTTTATTTAGAAATTCTTCGTACAGCATTACGTATTTAAAAAAAATTAAATTAGTGAAATAGAGAAAAAAATTTCTATTCACAATTGTGTGGCAGATGAAGAAAAAAAATCAGAGCAATCCAGAGCCCCTGGACAAGAGAATGGCTTTAGCTCAGGACATTGAGATAATTTATCTGCGTGGCTTAGGAAAAATGCTAGATAAGGCTGAAGTTTGGAGAGGCTGAGCATGTCCAGGCTCAGCCTTTGGATTATCAAGAAATGAATAAATCCAGCAACTGGCATCTCAGTATGTTAATGCCATAAATTCTAGCATGGAAACAGGAAACTATATTTATAAGGCAAAAATACATCAGAGATTAATGCAGTTCTATATATAACACATACATTTTACATATACAAAATCTTTGCCAAAATACAAATAATTTGCAAGCACACTGAAGTTAGAAAATGCCGGAATAAAGGTTCCCTTTCCATGTGCATGCTCTAAAGTAATCTTTAATTACACGATTCCTGGCTTCTTTTTTTAACGCTGAAATTTTTAAATTTCTGTGCATGCTTAATTTTGCAACCGTAATACTTTCTCTTTTAAATAAAGACTTTTCAGATGTATTTCCCCAGGTCTTCAAGAAATCATTTGGAAACGCTGCTATCCCATACCACTAACGCCCAGGTGGGTCATGGTCAGGTTGTAACCCTTATCTGTCATCCTAGGGTCTCCTGAGCAGCCACAACTGACCTTGGTGTGATGCTGAAGTCCGAGCAACGATGCCGTGTGTCCTCTGTGATGTGACATTAAGCTACAGGTGTCAGCCAAGAGACTGTAAGGTAAGGGAGCACCCCAACAGAGTTCTCAATAAGTGACTTATTATTGCTCTCTCTCATCCTTTTCTATTCATTAACGCTCCGTATTGTGCAACCATTAACGACCTTGCTTAGACAGCAGTCAACCTAAGCTTCACTGACCTATTTCTGTACTGCCTTGAACCATATGCACAGTCATTCCTACTTATGCAAAATGAATATAAAATGTTGATTTCTGATTTGCTGACATTTTTAAACTACTTTGCACTTAGTTTCTGCAGCTGTGGATGGGAGCACATAATGCTACAGCATGCAAATCCAGGGCCCGTACACTGAGGAGGGTTACACTTTAAGCTGATTTTTTCACCATGGTTGTAAGTCGGAGTAGTCACACTGACAGCACAGAAGTGGCTCCAGTGTGCTAATCATTATTCCTTGCCTACTTCTTTCTATTGTAGGTTGAAGAGTTTTGATCAGCTGTAGCAGAATGCAAAGCCTGATAAAAATGGTTCATTTTCTAAAATCTATTTCCATGCTTACACCTTTAGTCTTTTGTATTGATAACGGAGAAGGTAACACTTCAAATTTCTCTCTGTGCACAACAGGAATGCTCCCAAATTAGTATTTACCTCCACTGCACTGAAAAGGCTGTGCAATCCCAAATTCTAAATTGTTACAAAAAAGGAGCTTTCAGGACTCAGGAACCTGTCTCCAAAGAGATCACTGACAGGTAGAAAAAGATCCCATCTGTGAAGATTCAGACAGGTTTGAGAGGGTTAAATACTTGTGTGTTACTTTTTAGTTGATTCATTTAAGCCAGGACTCTGCACCTGGTATTGAAACTGAAAACTGAAAGTTCTCTGTGAGACCTGGAAACAGCACCAGGCTGGCTTCCATAAATAACACTGGAAGTTAAACAGTGATTTCACAGGGTCCAGGACACAGTATAAATAAGAAAGCAGAAAAATCCAGGAAATCCTTAGCTAACAAATGTTTTGTTTTAAACTTTATATGCTTTTCTTGATGTCTGAGAATCATCTTCACGGTAGACACTAAACTGAGCGAAGTAAAAAAAAATTCTCTGACTTGAGCAAAATATTTTGACATACTAAAAGCATAGTTCTCAATATTTTCAGAGTTCATCCAGAAGCTCATAGACCTGGCAAAAGGCAAGAAACCAATGAGATATTCTATTAGCAAGAGACCAAGCTTCTGTCAAAAAATCTAAAATGCTGCATGCTGACACCAAAAATTACGGCATTTGGCAACTGCAGGAGATTGGATTAGAGCAATACTTTGAATTAAACAATCCCAAAGGATGCTCTAGGCACATTAGGCCAAATTCAGCCAGGAGGTAACTCTATCCATTTTACTGGATTTATACCGAGAGGAATTTGATGCTTTTTGTTGTGGCCAAAATGCAATGCTCATGTTTAAATTGTGCAGCTGTAGAAAAGTTGTGACTACTTTTTCAAATAAATAATTTTAAAAGTCATGCATCTGTTTCAGGTAAACACAGGTACTACTTCAGATAATTGATTCTGCTCTTTTCATCTCTGGCTTCTAGAGCAAACTGGGTTGCTGAAAAGTGAAAAGGAGGCAAATGGGGACAACTTTAAGGAAGTTTTTCCGTTTCTGGTGCACGCTGATATTTGCTGTTTCTGTGCCCTGATTATCCTCAGTGCACCCCATTGTGGATCCAGCACCCGGTTAGGTCACAAGAGTTTCTGTTCTGCCTAAAGCAGTGTCTGTGTCTGGCATTTATTAGAGTCCAGTGGACTGGACGACCTGCGAGCGGGCCAAACGCCAGCAGAAAACATGCACAGGCTGAAGGCAGCCAAAAACCCACTGGACAGTCATTGAGAAGCTATGAGGGGTTTTGTTCCGTTCTGTTTGTTTATGTTTTTTTGTATCTATGTGTTTTTTGAAAAGCACAAACTCTAGTCTGGAAAATACATATTTTGGCTTTGCGCAGGTTTCTATATTCTGTTCAGCCCACTCAGTAGTATATTAACTTATGTCATGTGATACGTTTTTTCTTACTGTCTCATGGGAAAAAAGTGTTGGAACTGTAGTCCTTGTTATGTAGTGTTCAGGTTTATTATTTCTGTGTTTGCCTTACATGCAAATGAGGAATTGCATCTTGCTTAGGAGGGAAAGGTGACCCCTCAGTTCCTGAGCAGGTTCAGGAGACCTGGCACTTGTATAGAGCTGTTGGAAAGAGCGTGGCACTGGGTAACGTTCTGTATCAAAGAGAAGGATTTTCCTTATCCTTTCTCAGTGCAGGAGGGAGGCATTTCAGCAGCCATTACAGTAATTTCAGTATCTCAGGAGGCTCAGAGTTGCTGTAGCAACCTTTTTGCTAGATAGGAATTTGGCTGGTGAAGCCCCATAGGAATTTGCCCCCACTCTTGTCTAACCTCTCACATCACCGATCTCAGCTGCCAGGGAGAAACCCCAGCTGTGAATCAGGCGGGGTGAGGGACCTCTCTCCACAGGTTCCTCACAAAACCTTCCCCTCGTTACTGGGATCAGATGATTTTTGGCGGTTTTCCACGGAGACAGAGCTTTGCTGTGTGTGCAGAGTTCTCTGCCTGAACCCAAATTGTAAAAATGGTCATAGTAAATTTTGTGCATACAAACAAGCCCTTATTCATGCACTTGCAGATACAAAAACTGAACATGCAAAAGCAGGGAGTGCAGTTTTAGAGACCAGTGTGGGAAGTTTGACTGGGAGGCAGCAGTAGTTCTGGTGACACAAAAGAAGTATTATAAAGTCACTGAGGGGAGCAGGCAGATGGGAACAGACTTGAGTAGGAAGGAACACAGACAAGGTCCCCAAAGCCTGTTACTTAGATTTGGTTAAAAAATAAAGTGTGAAGTTGGTCAGAGCATGAAGGGATGCATTGCTGCTAAACCAGTTCCTTCTAAAGTGTGAAGTAGTTTCTAGATTAATGAAAGACTTTTTTTGCCTTGCAAGCTGCTGTATGGTTCAGAATAATATCTGGAAGATTTTATTTATAGATAATATTGCCCAATGGTTATAGAGAAAAGACGGTTATTTTGGACTCTTGGCCTTTATTTCTAATTCTACGGGCGACTGGCATTGTCAAACCACAAGACCTTATATTTAAGGCCTAGAAAACAGTAAGTAATGTGATAATTAAAACAATACTTTGACTTACAACATGGTTCAAGAGACAACTTAAGCTGCCCCAAATCTGGTACTTCTGCCAAAAGAAGCAGTCATACTCCCACCTTACACCCTTCTGCTCATTTCCATCCCTGTACCCTCCCTCATTGTGTGGGTACAGGCACTGGAAAGTTATCCAGGGAAGAAAATGTTGATTTTAACCAGGTAGATTCAACGTTCAGCCCTACAAGCAATCTTACCAGTGCAGCTGACAGACGGGTCAGCCATGCTGTGAACCGAATGCTGAACTGGGCTATCTGATTATTTTATTTTTTCCTGCATTACTTTTCAGGTGAAGAGCTCTGTGATGCACCTTGCAGTTCTGCTGCATCAGCACTGGTGCCAGCACGATCGAGGGATGGCATAGCTGCAGAGGGACAGGGACAGCAGAAGCAGGGAACCAGCTGCATCGCCTTAACCCAGACCAAGATATCAGAAGGCCAACTACAGCCTTGGTCTTTGGGGGTTCAGCTAAGCAAGGATGCTCAGAGCTTCTCTGACAGTTCTCAGGTAAGACGGGGTGTTTCTAGGGCTGTGTGCTGCCTTCTGGTGTAATTCTATTGTAAGAGGAGATGGCATAACTTTTCTTTTTATATATATTTTTAGTGATTATTGCTTTCAAATTAGGACTTGTAAGGCTAGTTCTTTCCCTGGTTTCCAGTTCCTACTCCCAGGTCTGCTTCTGTAAATCTTTAATAGTCTAGACTAAAACATCAATCAATCACAGAGCAGGTACCAAAATCAGTGGTGATTTGAATTAATCTGCTGGGATGGAGAATGAGATGGCTGAGGAGCCGGCCCACGCTCATTTTTGCCAACCGTGTTGCAGGGCAGCTGCTTCTGGCAGGCAGACAGCTGGGGAATTAAATTTAAAGTTGCCCAACAAGGATCACCAAAGCCAGCCTGGGAGCTCTCTGAGGCTCTTTCTATACTGGACATGTACCAGCTCAACAAAATGGATTGTGGGTCTATGAGGTTAAACCAAGTCGAATCCTTAACAATAATGTCAGATTTAGCTCTTGCAGATACTATTTTAAGTTGTACAGATAGGTCACTAAATACAACAAACTGGGAAAATATAGTTAAACAAATTCTGATTTGTATTTGTTATGATTTTCACTGGTTTAAAGCACAGGTAAAGCACGGTGAATTCCAGAAGACAAAATCTCTATGTTGTTGGTTTTTTAAACCAAATACCTTACACTCCAAAGCAATTTTTAGTTATGCAAAGAAGAAAAGAATCTATACCGACAGGTTCCTGAGGCTGCAGACAGATGTTAGGCCTCAGACAGAAAGTGGGCCCATGTATGGTTACAGTCAGTTAAATCTGTTGCTGAGTGGCAGCAAGAAGGGCGAGTGGGCTTTGGAAAGCTGACCCATCTCTGCGCACTCACAAAGTAATTAAAACTGAATATGGACTGTGCCCTAGTCAGACTCATTTGAACTATTCAAAGCTGTGTGTCCTGGGCTCTGTTTCGGAAGGGTGTGTATGTTTTTTATTGTATATTTTTAAAAAGAGCACCCAGTTCTGAGGAATCTATTCCCAGCTAAGGCATACAAGCTCTGGAAAGGTCAGAGAGAGGTATCTCTAGCTTTGGTAAATAAACAAATCTCTTCTCTGTGGCTGGGATGTTGTATTAATAGCAGTAGATTTGGTTTCAGATTTGGTTTCGCATTGTGGAGCTCCTCTTGTTTCATTGCTATTGAAGATAAGAGAACACAAAATGTTCTGTCACCCTCCCCGTGAGAAAACAAGCCAACAGGCAGAGACTATTATGTTTAAAGATGTTACTGAGGCAAGGACTTGGAGAGCGCAAACACTCGGGTTTATATACAGTAACTACTGGATACCATAGCTGGCGCACCAATAACTCAACGTTAGTTAACGTCTCACATGAAAGTGTTTGCAGGACAAAATCAGTACAGTAGAAATAACCCCAAAATAAAGGTTGAGCCTTAAGCAAATGGAAGTTGATTTTTTCCTCTTGCATTATTCTTTGTGTTTCAGTTGCTGCAGAAAGTAAGAGGTCTTTTCTGTTTCTTAATGCAATGCTGTACTTCAGTCTGCACCCTGGAGTTTCTCAGACCTTCATTACAGGATAATAGGTCTGGAAAAGTTTCTCCAAACAGTTCCTGAAAGGAAGAGGTTTCTTGTGAAATTGTAAAGCCCTTGAACTTGGCAGTAAGCATATGTAAAGTAAATTAACCAAACTGTACCCCTCTAGAGCTTCTTGACACATGTTATTTGGGAATAATTAATGCTAAAATTGCATGTGTGGAATATCTTAGCTTGGAATCCACTCCTAAGTGGAAGGCAGATTTAACATATGTTAGCTAGTGGATAAGAAGCATGATGGAAAGAAATGGAGAATTTATCCTGAATTAGTTAACATATATGACACATACAAGTGCCTTTTCAACACCAGGCACCTGTTACCTTAGCTGATACGTGCTTAAGACTTACCTCGTCCTTAGTGCCACCTTCTCTTCAGATCAGGCATCAGTCCAAAAAGAAGACAGTCTTCTCTTCTGCAAATAAGTGTCTTCTGTTGGAGACCAGATTGCTAGATAGAAGTAAAAATAAACACGAACCAAATCAGATAATTCTCTCTGAACAGTTGCTTTCCTTGCCCTTGAAATGTCACCAGCTACAGTTTTCTTTCCTTCCTTGACGCTCAGGTAGAGAATCTGTTCAGAGGGGACATCTCCTTGCATGCAGAAAGCATTTTGTAAAACTACACCTCTACATAGGATATATAAACAAACCAAATGACTCAACAGAAAAAGAGTTACACGCAGTGAGATCTTTTCCTCTAGGGATATTTTTGCCACAAGAATATCAAAATATTGGCAGAAGAGGAAACCATTGAAGTCACTGAAACTGTTCTCTCCCCAGCCCGTGTCTGAGCAGTGTGGCTGTGGTGCCTGATGTGGCCTGAGGTACCAGTTCACCTCTCACCTGCCTGGGAACAAGAGTCCCAGCTGGAGTGAGGATGCTGCTTACATCCAAGTGTTTGTGAGTGAATGTCACTGCCCATCTGCTCTACTCATGGCATTTTATCTAAAAAAGATTAATTATTTCTTCTAAATTACTACATACACAAGTTCCTCTATAAAATTCGTAAGAAATTCTGGGCAGAGACAATGGACTTATTTGACAGCTACAGATGACTCCTTAAGATATGACAAATGTTCAGAGAAAGTGACAGTCTTAGTAGTTAGAAGTAAAAAAAATTGGTAATTGTTCCATATTGTAGCTTCCTTACCATTTGAGAAGAACCCCAAATTTAATTCTGCCATCACAGGAATTTTGGCTGAGTTAAATGTGAGAAAACACACCTCACCTGCGTGAGGTGTGAGCAGATACAGGAC
>NW_010183055.1:0-1749 GCF_000695765.1 Mesitornis unicolor
GGTGCCGCAGCGGGGGCCGTGCCCTCCCCCGGCCCATTCCGTTCCGCTGTACGGACTCTACGGGGCTCGCACTGCCTTTCATTGCTGTCGCCTCCTACAAAAATACCTTTTACACTATATCAAGGTGACATTTTATTTATTTTCTATAAAATAATAATTAAAAAAATACAGTGTAGAATCTTCCCTGCAGATCAGTTCATCTCCTCTGTTAAAAAACAGTGTTGTGAAAGTGTGGGCACGAGAACTGAAGCAAAAACATAGCATATTTCGTTTATTTTCTTTATTTTTTATGTTAAGAACACTCTCTTTTTTTAACAGAAGTTACTGAGGACCCAACATATCTTTAGGTTTCACCCACTGATCAAACTGGTCCGAGGTGAGGAATCCCAGCTTTATAGCTGCTTCTTTTAACGTTGTCCCTTCTTTGTGCGCTGTTTTGGCAATCTTGGCTGCTTTGTCATAGCCTGTAACACAACAAAACGAAGAAGTCAGCGACCTGCAGTTTCCGAAGATTTGTTAGAGGTGAGAAAAAAGTGGGACACTTGGCCTTTGGAGAATCGATTCGCTAGATACTGTTATTACTGCATAACTCAAGTTGCAGAAAATGTGCACCAAATGTTTACAGCCACTTCTTACTTAAAGTGAAGGTAAATTCTGTTATTCTGGTCTTAATGAATTTAGATCAAAGTATTATGTGACTTTCTCCTTTAAAAAAAACCCAACTCATTTTATAATCTCACTTTTCATTGTTATTAACAGTCAAATCAGGACGACAGGTACACAAATGGTCCCAAATCTGATTTTTTTTTACTCTAGTCAGAATTATTTTCATAATGCACAGGGGTATGGCTACTGCAAGGAGGACACATCTTTTTCATGAGCAATAGCAGTTGGTGAAGTTAAAGTAAATGAACTTTTGGCCTGAGCCGTGACTTGGTCTCCTAAATACTGTGACAATAAAAATGTGTGCAAAACAACATTACCACAAAATATTTCAATATAAAGTTCTGAGAAGTTTCTAAGTCTTAAACCTACCTATATGTGGATTAAGTGCTGTTACCAACATCAGAGATTCACTCATTAGTTTGTTGATCCTTTCTGTATTGGCTTGGATTCCAACTACACAGTTGTCAGTGAAAGAAACACAAACATCTCCAAGGAGTCTGGCAGAGTTTAAAACATTTTTAATCTAACAAGAAAAAAAGAAAAATCAAAAACCCCAGTTATTACATTCAGACATTAATACTTGCACAGTTGAGCATATTTTTTCATAACCAGTGTCCCCCCTGCAATATCCACTTCTTTAACGGGCTATTTCCAGAAAAGAAGTGCAGTGAATGGTGTACCCTCCTTTCACAGGGTAAGCTCAGCCACTCTTATTTACTAGAACTTTGTGAGAAGCATTCAACAGCAGAGGAACTCTTACATAAAGACCACCACAGCATGTACAGACATTGTTAGAACAGTTCACAAATAGCCAAGGAAAAATACATGAAGGCATTTGATTCACTGCCATTTCTCCTCTCAGGTACCAGTCAAGAGAAGACATCTAGAAATATAAAGTACAAAAGTGTCTGGCATTAGTCCTCTACTTTGACGATCCACAAGATGCCACTCTTTTTCTGGAGAGGTGTCTGTTGCTATCAAAATGTATCTTCTGCTAGGTACATCTCTTGGCTGTTCAATATTTTTTTTCCTCTTCAAAACTAGGTGCTGTATGCTTAGAATATAAACATTCAGATCAGCAGG
>NW_010183055.1:1780-16736 GCF_000695765.1 Mesitornis unicolor
AATCCAAAAAACATTACCCTAAGCAGAGTAAGGAAGAGACAAATACCAATGTTGTTATAAATCTCAATTTTCTTTCAATCATTTCTAACTAGCACAAAAAAAACCCCCCCTATCAGTCAGTATCGGTTCTGCAGAAAAATAACATGATGTGCTGCTTCCTTTGTGCCTTTTGTTTCTAACAAGACAACTCAAGAACTTTCCTTTTATTTCTATTCAGCATTAGGATCTTTTCTGCAAGTCACTTTAATTCTTTTTAAACTATCATTCCTACCCTAACCTCTATGCTATTCCTTCAGCATCTTATACCCAGTTCTCCACAATCTTCTAATGTGATTTTCCCTTCATTTTTCCTTCTTGGTTTCAAGGAAAAAAAAAAGTAGATAACCCAAAGAAGAAAATAAAAATTATTTTCAAAACATCCAAACTATGACATTTCACTACAAGGTGATTCGTAACATTCAATTAATGTGACTTTTTTAATTTAAATATACAGAAGCAGCAGTAAGTATCTTGGTGTATCCTGCTCACACTGCAGATGGCAGACGTTATTTTAAATACTGAAGTCTAAGACTAACATTTCACAATTTTACATGACTCACCTGCCTTTTGGTATTCAGCAGTAACAGAAATTAGTAACAGCTGCTAAAGAAAAAAAAAAAATCCTCATTTTTAGTTAAAATACCAAATTCTCTTTGGCTTTGGACAAAATGTTGTCTCAGTTTGTGTTCCTCGCTTCCTACTTCCTTAGACTGATGACAAGCATACATTGTCAAGATAAAAGCTTATCTGCCTAAGACACTTTCACATAAAAAAGTTTGCCGGTTCCCTGTCATAAAAACAAGGACTTACTATACAAAAGAATAAAATCTGTTCTCACAATTTATTAGCTTCCCTTGTGCTTGTATTGACCCAATATTCAGGGTTTTTTCTTTCCTATGACTTACCTGATTGTACAAAAAATTACTTTAAAAGTCCTAGATATTTAAAACTTTATGAACTTACCATCATAGGCTTAAAAACATTCAGTTCAAAGTGTCCATTGCTACCTCCTACAGTAACAGCAACGTGGTTTCCCATAACTTGGGCTGCCACCATGGTTACAGCTTCACACTGGGTAGGGTTCACTTTTCCTGGTTGTGAAAGGGAGAGAAAAAGTTTAGCAAAGAAGGAGGAAGGAAAAAAACAAACAAGAAAAAAACTCAACCAACTAAACCCCAGTAGTTTCCTCATTCACCAAATCACATTCAACAGATGTTCTGTACGAGGTAATCTGTTTTATCTGTATCTGTGCACCACAGAAAAGAAGTCATTTCCATAAATGATATTAAATTAACTGTATTATTTCCATTAATTCAGCTAAGATTCTTAGAACAGTTATGACTGCTTTATCAATCTACCAAGACTAAGAGCTGGATCAAATATGCATGAGCTAAGCAGCTGTTAATTACCTCAGCTCTTAACAGTCAAGAGATTATAACTTGTCTTTTACTACTGTGCAAGTAGCCACTTCTAGTAAATCACTACCAAATCTCAGTCAACTTAAGAAAAGTATTAGTAATTTGTTAGAATTACTTTGCAATAAAATTAGTACATGATGTTTACTTTGAAAAACAAAAAAAAGAAAAAAGTAAACAAAACAACAACGACCCCCTCCCCCCAGCCCCTAAACCCACCTAAGTGGAGTGGCCTCTTAGCAAGGAAGTTTTATGGTTTATTTCATTTCTATACATAATCCCAATAAGAATACTCATTATCCGTTTTTATTAAAGCCAGAAATGCTCGCAACCTGTTTCTTTTATAATTTGTCATACAGCAGAAGATGCTTACAGTAGTTTTGGATGTACAATATTCATATATACATACTTTTTTCGGAGAGAGGCAAGGAATGATTACTAATACTATTCCTTCCTTTCTTATCCTCCCATACAATTTGATCATTGCAGAAGGGAAAATGTGAGTACATAACACTAATCACGCCAGGAAATGAAGTCAGAAGTAAATTTACACCATGACATTGCTATCTATTGCTAGATTATATCATTTAAAGCTTGTTTCAGAAAAGCCTTTACAGAAAATTTGTAGAGATCTTGCAATTTTAAGTGAAGGTTTTGAGAAGTATGCTTGTATTACTAAAGTCATATGTTTACAGATACTATGTCAACATACAGCTGTGCAAGCAAGTATTTTTATGAACGCAAATTTTGGTAAAATATGGCAGAAGATAAAGACTGACAGAAGTGTTGAATCATGGACCACACTGACATTTGTGGTGGTGTTTGGTAAATGTTAAGAGTCAGTGGTCCAAAAGGAAAGAAACAGTGATTTTTTTCTCTGTAAGTTTCCCCTGTACCTGGCATGATGCTGCTTCCTGGTTCATTTTCAGGCAGGATGAGTTCTCCCAGTCCAGAGCGTGGTCCAGAACCCAGGAAGCGAATATCATTTGCTATTTTCATCAGACTACATGCAACCGTGTTCATAGCTCCACTGAGTTCAACCAGAGCATCATGAGCTGCAAGAGCTTCAAACTTATTTGGAGCAGTGACAAAAGGCAAGCCTACAGGGAGGGCAGGAAATATTAAAACAGTGAGGCATTTCCTTGCAGACATAAACCAGATAATCAAACACATAATTAGCTTTAAAAAAAATAACAACACTGTAAGAACATCTCTCTTCTCTAGACTTTTCCTTACAAACATATTTCATAAACAGATTAAATTCAATACAAAAAACACAATAAAAAAATCACTAAGATACAGAAGAATATGAAATTTGAGTATCTACCCACAATAAAGGTACAAATTTCAAGCTTTCATACCGTGTTGCATATTAAGAATTGTTTTTTTGCACCACAATATTTTGTGAATGTCAATAATCTCTTACAAGTTAGCCCAAATTTACATGTTTCTTCCATTAAATCAAGTTAGATTCTATAGATCGTGAATTGCTGTGATGCTTTCTCTCAGTTATGAAAACAGAGGTTTTTGCAGCACAGTGCAGACAATACAATAAATAAAAAATAATCACAATGAAATTGGCTACTTAAAGAAAAAAAGATGCATTCAAGTATCAGCACTAAAAGGTAACAAGAAGCCAGCCAGAACATGTGAAAGCTGGTTCAGACTTAGGAGGATGTCCAAAATTGCTGCCAACAGCAAGAGCACAGGAGCAGTGGAAGCAACAGCTCTCTTTACATTAAGTAAATGCCTGAGATTTGAGGGTAGGTTCCATAATGAAAAACATTTCTTCAGCACTTGGCCCTGGAAGAAAAAAGCGTCAGCAGAATTTTATTAGCGATAATGGGCATCACTAAAGATGTGTGCAGGGATGCTGACTGTGGGCTGGACTGCTGCTCCACAGAACTACTGGCTTGAGCTTGCATTGCCAGTTTAAACAAGAGCAGCACAACACCATTTGCTAGAGAAACTGCAGAATTTCTACTATGTTTTGCAGCTCCCATCAAACACCAAATCCCACCCAATTTGCACAGCCTTCTGAGTTGTATAGCTGCCTTCTCAGTTGCACAGATCATTCCAAACTTTCCATTTGTCTTTGTAACAAAACTTCCCTGTAAGAACACGTGGATCTTCAAGAATCTGCCCTGCTTGTTTTGAAGTCGTACAACCTGCCCATAGAGTACACCTAATAAGCGTTAAGATGGGAGAGATTCCTAACACCACCAATGGCTTCTTCATGAACCAAAACAAGCCCTGTACCCCTTCTCAGCAGCTGGTGTTTATGACAAGTTGCTTCTTCCCTCTCAGGGTACAAGGAAGTCTTGACCCTCTACAAGACGGTGAATAGC
The DNA here is from genome assembly GCF_000695765.1 of Mesitornis unicolor. Taxonomy (NCBI): domain Eukaryota; kingdom Metazoa; phylum Chordata; class Aves; order Mesitornithiformes; family Mesitornithidae; genus Mesitornis; species Mesitornis unicolor. Next base: position 5,583 of record NW_010183055.1, read on the forward strand.
AGATCCATTAAAACAAAAATACTGTTGATAAGCAGTTTCAGATTTTACAGCAAATCTAAATGAAAGACAAACACATTAATTTTTGGGGCATTTTAGAAACTGATACTGTGACACAGAAGAACTGGTTTACGGATCAAAAAACTCTGGCTCTGTAAATTAAGTTTTAAAAAGACATCATAAAAAAAATCAGACAGCTAACTTAGTCTTTCACATGAAAAACTGCAGTGGCTTTGGGAGGGTTTTTGCCCCTTCTTTTGTGCCAAGTCACTGTAGATTAAGAAAGCCAGAGGAGCAGAGATCAAGACAGAAGCATTATAGCTGGGCTAATAATAGAAGCCTGAAACTGTATCCATCTCCAATAAGCCTTGCTCAGAAAAACATGGTAATCTCAGTAACTTTCAACACACCAAGTATAATTATATAAATATGCTCCTAAGCATATAACAAATGGCATTAACAGAAAGTTTCCTGTTAAAATATAAATACAATTTGAGCTTATAAGAAGTATGAAAACTTGAAGATTTAGTTTGAATTTGACTGTATGTTGTGTATACTGCTTTGCTGATAACTCTGAAATATCATTCCTCACCTGTCAGTTCAGCCACTTTAGCAGCAACTTTCTCAGCAAAGCCAATTCTTGTGTTCAATCCTGTACCAACTGCAGTCCCGCCAGCTGCCAGCTGATACACTCTTGGCAAGGTTGACTCAATCCTAGCCACACCGTATTTAATTTGTTGCACGTAGCCACTAAATTCCTTTGAAAGAAAAGAGGACAAAATAAAGGACCAAAGACAACAACCAAGAATAAGCATCCAGAATTATTTAGGTTTTTAACACGATTGGACTAATTTATTTAAAAACCTGAAGGCACTGAACTTCACACAGATGCTAAACCTTACCATGTTTTCAGTAATAGGAAAAAACTACATATATTAAAGGACTGCTTTCACAGTATGAACAATTACACATAAAAACAACCTGCATATATAAAAATATATTCACAATGCATCTTTCTCTTGCCTTTTATTTCAGTTGTGTACTTAGCAGGATCTGAATCCAAAGTAAATCGGCTCCCCGACTAAATTAATGCTCTCAAGATACAATTAATGAAGTGGATCTTGGGCTTTTTTCACTTAACTTTAGTTAGTAAAGAGCCCACCTGTGCATGCTTGGACCCTCCCCCCCTCAAATCTTCCATGGATTTTTATCAGTTCAGTTTAAGTTAATTAATTACCAAAGTAATGTAATATAACCCATTCTTTACATTAAAACAACAAAATATATATGTATGAACATTTATCATAAAGATTTTTATTAAAGAACCTTAGTAGCTTTGTGTGTTGACAAATACCTGATTTATATAAGCTTAAATTACAGATTAACTACCTTCTTCCTTCCAATGTCAGTGTAATAGAAATATCATGTATTGTTTGGTATTGGAACATGATTTAAAAATCATTTCTATCTTACTACTGTTAGAAATAAAATACACATGGAAAAAATTAAGGAAATTTACGATGCAGTAGAGTACAGCATCCAGCAAACTCCAATAAAGATGAAAATACTTTGACTGAGATTCAGCCAGTTTCCTGTTATTTCTCTTAAGCTATCAACTTAATTTAAGCCTCCTCAAGTTTGCCTCAGTTTCCTTCAACACATTTACATGAATTTTCCAAACAAATGCATAATTATTGTTTTTCACCTGTCCGAGCGTAAGTGGAACAGCATCCTGTGTATGAGTGCGCCCTATTTTTATGATTTGGGAGAACTCTTTGGATTTCGCTTCAAGTGCATCCTGTAGCTTCTTTAGTCCAGGTAACAACACCTCATTAACCTCCTGGGCAGCAGCAATATGCATGGCTGTTGGGAAAGTGTCATTTGAACTCTGTGAAGAAAGTTCAAGAAATTTATTTACAAGCTTTTCTCTCCATTGTTGCCGTAAGATGTACGTGTATGGCTTTATTCTCTTTATTTTATAAACAAGAAGAAATTACAAGTAAGCAAGAGAAGTATTCCACATGTCAATTTGCAAGAATAATCAAATCTTCTACACTCCAGCCCAGCACCTTATTGATAAAGTCAGCTGTTTAGAACTATACTCAGAGAAAGTTAACTACATGAGTAGGCTGTTCACAACCACGTTAGGACAAAAAAAAAAAGCATTATTAAACTAGTTATGAGAGACAGGTAACAAAGGATGGATGATTTCAAAGGAATTGTAGGAATCTTTAAAACATTTATGTGTTGCTTTGGTAACGTTAACTCAAGAGTTCCCAGGATACTAAGTAAACATGAAAGATCAGGAAGGAATACAACTAAGGCAGTAGCTTAATCTTCAGCTAATATGAAGCAAATATTAAGAGTGAACTATAATGTCTACCATAATCCTTAGAGAAAAAATGAAATTAATATTTCATTTATCCATTACAGGACTTTACTCATCTTATTATTCTTTCTACATGCTTTATATAATGCATTATGGAGATAACAGTTATAAGTATCCAACCTTTAGAAACTGGATCTACATTTAACTTCTTTAAGACTGCTTGCAGCAGCAGTGGTTGTCACCAGGCCATCTCTGCCCACTACATCCCGTGTGAATTCATCTATCATGAATGAGTTCAAAATTTTTAAACTCAAAAGCTCATACCATCACTGACCAACTATTTAAAGTTCATTTAAACTGAAACAGTGTCTATAGGAGCATTCAAAATTCACAATTAAAAAAAGTACTTTTGACATTCAAAGAAGTATAATACAAGTATAATGACCTGGCTTTTGTTAACATGATCATTCGGATGTACTGGGGTTTTGCTCCCCAGTTTGCCCCCCATTATTTCAATGGCTCTGTTGCTGATGACTTCATTGACATTCATATTGGTTTGAGTTCCAGATCCAGTCTGCCACACCACTAACGGAAAGTGATCATTTAATTTTCCTTCAGCTACCTATAATGGAAAAAGACAGAGAAAATCTGTTCTAGTGGAAAAAAAAATAAAAAGCATAAAACTGTTAATTTTTTAGCTACAATTCAAATACTGTTCTCCATTATATTTGTAAATCTACATATAACAACTGTGAATTCAGACAAGAGTAACTAAGAGAGTTTGATGCAATACCAGATATTAAAAGGGCAAAAAACTTCTGCTATGCTTTTTGAAGACCCTGAATTCTGAAATGCAGAGAAACAATTTAATTTCATGTTCTACAGTCATAGAAAGATTATAAAAAGGTCTTTTAGGTTATATCTTCTCTTTCCCAAACAATGCAGATGATTTTATGTCTTAAAACATCCCCTTTTTCCCGGATTTTAAAGACATTTGAATTCTAATCTTCCTGGGTAGGACTACAGGTAGTAAGTTCTCGTTTTCCCTTCCACAGTTATTTGCTCAGGTTAGTAAGATCACCCAGGCAAGGGAAATATCTGAAACGGTTTCTCAGTCAGAGCACGTAAGGTGCTTTAGGGTGCTGATTCAGTGCTGTGTGTCTCCCTGGGTCATGACCACCCTTTGGGTGTCAGAAACATCAGTTTTCAGACATTGCTTATCTGTGTACAACCTCTTCATCAGCACGGGCACACTGCTTTCTCCTAGGAAACCCAAGTTCAACAGCCACACAGTTTCATCATGAACACAGATCACAACTATGCAATAGGAATTAGAGGCATTCAGAAGTCCATTCCTTACGGGAAACAGTCCCCCAGAAGAGGTATTTTTGCTAAAGGTCATTTGCCATGCACATGTAGTACATGATATCTGTATAACAGGACTCTGAAATAAATTTAATATAGGGAAGTTCCAGGCCTGTACATACACCTGTAGATATTTTACATCAAAACAGTAAGTTGGCAGATGGTTGCTGGTATCAAACACCTTCTTCCTGTGAGACATGCCTTCCCTAATACTGCCCTGGACCTACAGGGCTTTAAACTGAGAGGTGCCTAAAAAAGACTCATGACTGTCTTTACTGTACCTCAAAAGTAACTGAACATGTTACACATATAAAAAAATACGAGGATCACATGGACTTGAAAAGATTTGTATGTATTGTCTTGCTGATTACTCAAGAGAACAAGGTCCTGACCAACTTACATCTTCTGTAGGCAGACTACAAAAACTACCATCTCAAATCAAAACAGAACAAAGGGTACAAATACTCTCCTCTTTGTTCTACATTTCAGGAGCCTGTTGAACCTTCTGTGCATTTAGAGATTTTTCTAAATGTGTGTTTGTGATAGTATCAAAATCTGTGCTCAGAAGTATCACCCCATGTGTATTAGCCTCAGAAAAGTTGAGAATGCAAAGCAAAAGATCTGCTGTCACAACTCCGAGGCTAGATGACTATCTCCAGATTATCAAGTTACATCAGTCCTTCTGGAATCATGCTTTTCAGGAAAGGATCTTCAGTATTTCCCATCTTATACAGGGGCAACATTCCCACTTCCAAAAGTAACTCAATACTTTGCTGTATCTTTCTTTTTTAAGCTATGTTAGAGAATTATTTTGGAGGTAAGGGAAAGGATATCACTGCAAGGGTGTTGTTAAAACACGACAAAAAAGTCCCAAATTACTTTCAGAACTTATGAATCTAAACTAAGCCTTTAGTCATCAAAACTTCTCATCTACCTTCAGCTAGAAGAACCCTAGAAACCACAAGAAGAGACTGGACATATTCTGGAGTTCTCCAAAGTTCTTGAGTCTTGGGACTCAAGCTGCTAGAAAGAGGGTAAGGGTTCTGCAAATACTGAAATATTTTGCAACTAGTCAGAACAAGAAAGCTCCATAAAATAATGATTCTAGATAAATATATCTGTTGATTTACACAAAGCAGCACACCTGGTATTACCATACCTCAGATAATGCTCATTCACAACTCTGGGCACTTGGGTGACATTTATCCTGAGAAAGAGGAGATGCCTCCATGTGTCACATCATGTCCTCTTTAGCTACAAAAGTGTTACTTAAAAAGCACAGATTTACTAGTAAGCTGAGGTCTGAAGAGGAAATAGACTTGTAACAGAGAAACTATTCAGATTGCAGATGGTCTTCACATTACCAAGATGCAATTGCTTTACAGTTTGGAGACTTCCAAAACAGAAGAGTTTTGGTTGGCACGTCAGGCTTCACGTTAGCTGAATGAACAGATTCCATCTCCCTCCTAGGTTTTATTATACTGTTCACCTGGTAAGAGTCAACACTATGCAAGTAATGAATAACCTTAACAGAGGGGAAAAAATACACTGTTTTTGCAACTTAAGTATCAAAACATATTTGAACACTATCATTTCTATAAATGTAAGAAGTAAAACAGTAAAACATTGTATTAAGTAAATTATTTCTCAACCTGAAAACCATAATTTACTAACAATAAATGCCTTCCTCTAACAATTCGAGAAATGCAAGCAGTCTTCCCCCAGCCTCCAAACTTCCTGTGAAAAGCTTAACAAAAATAGTGATAGTTCTAGTATTTTGAACAGTTTGTTCCTACCTCATTTGCTGCCTTTATGATAGCATTAGCAATCTTTGGGTCAAGACCATAATCTTGATTAACTTCAGCAGCTGCTCTCTTCAGGATGCCAAAAGCCCTTATAACTTGAACCTGTGACACAACAGTAAGTTGAAATAGTTTGGGTTTTTTTCTTCCCCAAGGGGTATTTTAGGAACCTATAGCATAGGTCTAGTTCTAAAACAAATTCCTTCTGAACTTTAATCCAGCAGTAGTCCATCAACCAAATCAAACAGCAATCAGGACACATGACCTATACTCCCATTAACAGTACCATTTATCCAAGCAGTACAGAAAATAGTACATAGCTCATCCTTTCTGTGTAAGGCACCTGCTTTGTGTAACGAAACAGATTATGTGCATTAAAATGAACAGTAAAGGAGAACTGGTTTTATTTCTAAAACGGCCTTTTGAGGGCAAGCTGATGTATATTTCAGTACATGGAAAACCAGTGCATGACAAAGCCTATGTGCACTAATGCTTTATGCACAGCTACACATGAAAAAGTAACTTCATATCAACTCATGCTACAATAAACATCTTCATTAACAAACGATGTAACAATATAGCAAACTATTCCATTCAGTCTGAAAAATACATTTCTATTCATCCTTGTTAATAAAAGAAAAAAATAATCAAGCAACACAATAAAATCATTATTCAAAAGCAGCATACAAGTTTTTTTAAATGAAACAAAACATATTTCTAACACAGAACATCTTGCCTTGGAATTTCTAACTTTAATTAAAATTCACAGTTGTTCATATTGCCAGCAAAAGTCTAAGATGATGATATTCACTTTCACATCCAAAACATACTTAAAGAGAAAAAATGAACACAGCTCTAAATTACTTACTGGCATTCTTTCTGAAACACCTCCAATCTTGAAGTTCATTGTAGATCTCACAGTCTGGGCACCATAGTATTTGTCACTTGGGACCTTCAGTTCACCAAAGGTATCATATTCTATCCTAAAAGGCTCTTGAGTGGACTATGGAAAAGGAAAAAAAAATGTATTTCAAACATTGGTAAACAGCACACCCTTCTTGAAAGCAGATACAGCTAAGAAAAAAATGTGTAAGAAGAGGGGGAAAAAAACCCAAAAAACAACAAAACAAAGACACAAAGTCACAGGCATTTTTCTAATTATATCTTCAATGTTAAGACAGTTTTCTAGTTTGAGTCACAAATACTAACACCGTGTGGCCTAGCAGACCCACTGGTGACAGGCAGCACTGCAAGACCGCAGCTGCCCACTGCACAAAACACATTATCCTTACAAACAAGACTGTTTCTTCTTTTCAAAGAATTAGTAACTTATCTTACAACGTACAGAATTGGTGTTCTGTTAAAACCAAACTGAAGAACTAGCACGGTAAGAATTCAGGTGGTATCCACCCAGGCAACATATATGTAACACAATCCCTGTTTGAAATCCACACTGCATACGGGACAGAATTAAAATACTGGAAGGGAGCAACTGCCTAATTCAGCACCAAGTTACTGACAAGGAATTCTATCCTTAAGCCTAGGAAACCAGGAACACAGTTGTCCTGACTGAAGTAGCTGTGCAGCACAAAGAAACTGCATCTAGGAATATTTTGTGCAATATTTACGTCAGGCAGTATTTCTGTATGACGTATACACCTAGCATGCATTGTTACCCAACACAGACAGAGGTACATTAATTTTAGCTGACACACATCAACTAAAAAGTAATTTTTTTACTTTTTGTGAAACAACCCATTTATTTGTGTTGTGATCACATCCGCATGCAGCTCTACAAAGATTATGGGACTGGACAGGAAGCAAGAGCAGTTTACTCCTCCTCTCCTCATGCCTTGGTCAGCAAAGTCCCAATTTTCTGTGAGAAAGGTGTTCATCCTTCCCCAGACAAGGGGATTATCTACTTGTATGTAGAGTCTTCAGGAAGGGGAAGAAGTCTTTTTTAATTTTTGATCATAGCGAAGAAAACAATCCCAGCTCCATAGGTAGGGTATATACACATACAATGCTGGGCTCTGACCTAACCATGACCCCCAGAGGTGAATCCTTGGGATAGTTCTACCAGTGCATCAAGTCAGTGTTGTGGTGCAGCGAAAGAAGAAAAGCGAATGTTAGAAACTGTCAACAAAAGCAGAGGACACAACAAGAAACATCACTGTGCCACCATGGCTCATCTACGCTCTGAAGTCTCTGTGCAGATTTGGTTCCCTTATCTCAAAAAGCATATTATTGGAAACAGTTCAAAAAAAGGCAATAAGGCTGATAAAAGGGAACAGCTTTCTTAAGACAACTGATGTTTTCATTCAGAAGAGACAGCTTGAGGTCTGAAGGAAAACTGAGGTCAATAAAAGCATCAGTAGAATGGTGATGGGTATTAGCTACTTTTCCAATACAAGAAACAGGAGCCACAATATTAGGCTAGTAGGAGTCAGGTTCAAAGCAAGGAAAAGGAAGCACCTCTTCACAGGAGTAGCAGACTGATGAAACTCCTCACCAACTGATGCGGCAGATGCAAAAAGTCTGCACAAGTTTGGCAAAGGCAAGAGAAACACTCAGAAGAAAGTTCTAAACTGGGTTACTGTACACGCAAACCACAGACTCAGGAAACCCTCAGATGTGAAAATGAGGAGTCTGGGTGAGAGTAAGAGGAAAGCATCACACATGTTTGCACAGTTCTCACTCTTCCCTAGGTGTCCACTTCTGAAGTCAGACTGTTCCTCTCTTCTCTTGGTCCTTGCTTGGTGCATCTCGGTCTTCTGGGACAGGAGCACAGCTGGGTATTGGGCAGATCACCCCTCCAGCATCACTGACTTTCTGCAGCAGCCAGTCCAGGTCTGCACCACCGCAGACAGCAAGCTGCAGCCCGTAGTGGCTGTGCCAGCCTTTTTACTGTCCTAAGCCGTGTTCCCAGCCAGGTGGAGTCACTGCCACCAGGTGCTCCAGCAGCCGTGTACCAGAGACACCAGATCCAGAAGAAACTGCAGCCCAGCCCACAAACAGCAAGGGCTAACCCACTCTTGCTGTCCCACTCCCCACACCTTGTTTTTGGCTGATATTCTCCCAGACACCGACCCCACATGAACACAAAGCTCTGTGTGGACCTATATGCTACTGCTGTGTTCTTTAATCCTCTTTATCCTATTTCAATCACTTAGCATTCATTTACACGCTAACAAGAAACAGAACAGTCACACTCAGTATCTTACTACCAAAAACGTTTAATAGGGATACTTGTGGTTCTTACTGTACACATCCACATATTTATATTCCAACAGTAGATATCATTGATGCTTTCAAAATGCCTGCTTTTGATATTTGGACTCCTTGTGTAAGCAACACAATATCAAGTTTTTCCTAGAGATGGATAAGCAGATCCAATTCAGTTTCAAGCCCAGCTCTGGATAACATCACTGGTACAATCACCAAAGGTATTCACACTTAAACAATATAAAAAAAGTTAAAATACCCGTAACCTTTTACTCCAGTCAGCAGTTGCACAACGGATTCCTCAAACTTACATAATTCCAGTGTCAACAATGGCGAAACAAAGATAAATAGGATCAGTACCTCCTCGTGCAAGTCCCTTTTAACAACGAAATTCTGTTATTAAAAGAAAAAATTCCATAGCCGATTCTACATCACACGCATTCACAAACTCCAGTGAAGTTAATAGGGTAAGGTACTTTAAGCTGAATGCCATTTGCCAATTAACAGAGTAACAAGTGACATTAGGTAAAAAAGGAAAGCTATATTTTTTCAAACATACTAAAAGTAATTAAACTGAATTTCAGCATTACCTTCGGACTAATGTAGCAGCTTGAAAAAGTCACTGCCTGAATTTATGTAAAAAACCAGGCTTCTCTCACTCCTTAGGCAAAATTCACCCTCTTGAGTGGCTTCATGAGCTGCAGGTCCCAGTTCCTGTCCATAAAGTGGTTTCTGCAGTCACTCCCTGCCCCAGGGAACCTTCTTTATAATGGTGTGACAGTAGCACACTTGTGTCAACCCTCTTCTCCCACACCAGCGGGCCACAGGAGAAGCAAAATAGAGGCCTAGCAGCTCTCCTACAAGCCAGGCAAACGCCTGTGCTTGCTTAGTTTCTATCACAGCTACAGCAAGTCTCAGAACTACTATTCCTCACCTTTACAGAACAAAAATATATCTTATTTTTTAAGAGGCCTGACAAGGTGCACTTGGCCTCCCAAAATCCCAAGAATCCATAGTCCAAAGCTTATGCAGTCAGGCAAACATAACTGTACCTTTGCCTTGTTGCAGGGAACTAATCAGCCAGGACTGATTGCACCATAACAGAGACATACAAATGGCAGAACTGCTGCAACAATGTTTCCCATGGAAAATTACAAGCTGAAGGACGCAGCAACTTTGGGATACAAGTATTTCAATTCAAAAAAATCATAATTTTTACCATGTCAAAACCAATCTTTAAAGGCCAGCAGAAAATGCAATTTGTGCTCAACTGCTCTCCTTTAGCAGATGAAGAATGTTCCTATTTTTAAGTTTTGTTTCTCCTTTATAATTGAGTCACAAATTCTGAAATTTACTCTCTAGAAACCAAAACCAAATAATTTACAACATCCAGCTTAAGTACCACCATTATGGCCACAATGCCATTTAAAAGACTTTGTGCAATTTATCTCTATTGTTGTAACTTTTGCTCTTATTTAAACCCAAGCAATTAATAACATCTATTTACAGGACAGCTGACATTTCTGACCAGCAAAGATCAAAACATGTATTTCATGTAAGTCTGCATCCTGTCGTAAGTAGCAAGTCTTCAGCAAGTAAATGAAGACCATGAGCTACGCTTTTCTTGGATGATGCCAAACAGAAAACTAAAAAAGGGAACCATCTGGCAGACCAACAGGTTATGAGTTACACTGCCTGCTCTGACACAGGTTTTCTTGTTTCATTCACCGCACAGTTTATTCACTCATTTGGAAGCTTGTTTTTCTATACCACAATAAATATCACATACTTGGAACTAATGTTCTAGTTACATTTATTAACTATTTTATTTATTAATCAAATTTTAACCATCTCAAGTTCTGCTGGAATTCTTCCAACATGCTCCAGTTATCTGCTTGTTTTAAGGAGTGAACTTACAGCGATGTCCCTCAGACTAAGGTTTCCATGCAATGTCCCAGCTGTTAATACTGACATTCCATATTTGAACAGCATTTTCATTTCTACGTTGAGCCACACATAATAAACCAGTCCCACTCACATTTCAGGCTGGCAAACAACTATACTAGAACAGTAACTGAGGGTGCCTCCTAGAGGTCCCTGGCAGCTCTCAGCTGAAAGCTCCCTAGTTTTCAGGCAGCGCCAAAGGTTTTCCAGACACCTTCACTTCTGCGAGAATACAGCTTTTTCTTATTTTGGCCTCACCAGCTGTAAGACAAGGGCCCGGAATTTCCATGGAAGAAGCTTCTGCATGCCATAGCACATCCTGCAGTGACACCTTTCCTGGATACCGGGCCTGAGGCCACCTCACCCCTCCCCGGCCCTGCTCCCGGCGTCCATCCCATCCCATCCCATCCCCTGGGCAGCGCTGCCGACACCTGCCCGCCCTCGGGAGCAACCAGCGCCTCGGGGTCGCAAATCTGAGTGCGCCGGCGCTGG
>NW_010183056.1:0-2207 GCF_000695765.1 Mesitornis unicolor
CTTAACATGAATCAGACTGACATATCTCACAGTTTCACTGCAAAGTGAAATGGCTCACTTAAAATTTAAGCAAACTTGTTCTAATTTCCATAGAAAGAATTTGGAAAACACACAGTTAATTGCTGAATCTTAGCTGAGCCACCAGTAATTCCCAGCAGAGTGAGAAGTTTTAAAACTGCAACACTTTCACTATTTCCATTCACCAAGAAATACCCTAAATTCCTGTTTAAAATATGACCTTGAGATGTGTATACTACACAGTGAAAAAAAATGTAGAGACATTTGAAGTAGCGCTCAGCTCATTTCTTTACTGGAAGCTGTGTGTTACCACAGTGCCCTACTGGCTTACAGTCATACGGTTCGATGACTTGTAGGCTCTGAAATCTCATAGATAACCTGTGTCAACAATGGCTGTGATCTTCCTTTTGCAGGTGGGTCCACAACTCACCGATATGAGCTAAAGACTTATCAGAGTTGACTGGAGCTGGAAATGCCAGAGAACATTCTCGTACCATACTTCTGCATAGCTCTCTGGTGCTGCTTCTGCAGACCTGGACTGCAATACAAAAATCCTCCCCTTTAGGATCCAACCCAAAAAACCAAAATATGCAGACACAAGTTACAAGTTACAAGTTACAAGTTACAAGTAAGTATGCCATGGGTTTTGGACTAGATAGGTGATGTGCCTTCAATCTCAGAACTGTCTGATTCCAAACTGATATCAAAGATGTAAAATTAAAACGTACGTTTGTGAGAAAATATAATGAGTCATGGCTGTCTCTATCTCACTAAAATTAACTATGCTGGTTAAGAATTTAGCTCATTTGAAAATATGTAACTCAAGTAGTATTAAAAAACTCAAAGCAATTTTCAGATACATATAAATGTAAACATTTTTGTTATGTTTTAAGGGTTACCAGCCTGAAAGGGAAGGACAGGTGGTGTCTGTAGGACCCTGGAGGGTCAGAAATCAGTACTGTTCCCTCCCCTTTCCGGCCACAGTCTATAAAAAACCGAGGTTTTTCGCGGGCTTTTCCTGGTTTCCTGGGCTGCTTCCTGTTGCATCTTGGGATGGCTGGGCCTAGCTCCACGTGCTCGGCAGCATCCACCACCATCGGCTCCCGGCACCACTGCGGTCCCTGGTGACGAGTCACAGCAGTCGCAGCGGCCACGAGGCACTGCTTGGACATTTCCACTTGGGACTACTGGGATCGGGTTTTGTATATAATTATCCTTTGTCCCTTATTAATTCTCTTTTCCTTTCCCCTGTTGTTTTTATTAAACTTGTTACAGTCTTAACTTCCAACTTTGTGCGGAGCATTATTTTTTTATTATTCTCTCTCTATTCCCTTCTCTTAATCCTTCCCCTGGGAGGGGTAGGGGCAATAGAGAGAAAATCCTGCTCTCTCTCTCTGACCCTTAAACGGAGACAATTTTCAAATAATAAATTGTACTCATAAAATGTCTTATAAAATATTATCCACTGCTGAACTTCTCTTTAAGGGAAGTGGTGATTTTAGACATTGTTTACTAAATCACAGTAAACTGAAACAAGTTAAATTATTTAATTTTGAGAAGATCCTTTCAAAGCTGCTAGGTCTGTGCACTTGCAAATTCTGATCTGATATAATTTTCATCCTTTCTTATCATGCTGTTAGTTTCACTGAGAGGAACATATTTTTACTTTTCCATGTTGGATGAATTTTAACAATTTCAGGGTTGATGTCAACTCTTTCATGGGTTCATAACACAAATATTTCAACCTGTTGTGCTAAACAAATTTTATCTGATGAACTGAACTATTTCAATGATTATTTCTTTGTGAGACACTGTGAAAACTATATATTAATAAGCATGGCTCATACCTTTCACCAAGAACATTTTTTTTTCCACTTATGGTAGTATGTTCAATATACTCAAGTAGACAACATTTAAATGAAGAATAAAGTTAAGGCAAAATGGACTATTTAAATCCATACTGTTCCATGTAGTAGCATAGAAACCTATACTACTAGAATAATCGTTTAGAAACCTTTTTAGGATTTTTTCAGACTTGATCTTATCTGACTTATGGGAACAGTTTCAAAGGAAAATTTATCTAATGTATTAATTTAAGTCCAGTAGAGCGAAAAGAATTTACTTTTTATAGCTGGAATGTATTTAATTTCAAAAGATACAATTAGATATAACACAAGAATACAGTCTCA
>NW_010183057.1:0-262 GCF_000695765.1 Mesitornis unicolor
GGTGTGGGCGCGCCCGGCCCTGAGGCGGCCGCGACTCCGGGTCTGCGTTAGCCCAGCAGGGCTGTGAGCGGTTGTGCCATCGTGACATGTCGGCATATCGTCACGTAGCGCGGTCGTGTTGCAGCGTTGCATCACATCGCACTGTCGTGTTGCACCGCTATATTATGGCTTTGTCGTGTCACGTCATATCGTCATGTTGTCAGTGTTGTCTGGAGAAGAGAAGGCTGAGGGGAGACCTCATCACCACCTACAACTACCTCAA
>NW_010183057.1:444-2566 GCF_000695765.1 Mesitornis unicolor
ATGTGTTTAAAGAGCGGGTAGACGAGGTACTTAGGGATATGGTTTAGGGGGTAGACAGGAACGGTTGGACGTGATGATCTCAGAGGTCTTTTCCAACTGAGCGATTCTGTGATTCTGTGAGATCGTTATGGACTAAAACCAGCAATCCTGGGCTCCTTCTTCCCCATGTTGGTGTCTTATTGAAGCCTTCCAACATTTGGGTGCTGCTTTTCTCAGCGGCAGGATGTTACGTTGAAGGGACATGTCCAGTAGATGTTATGTGTTTGGTTGGTTCTTTTTCCTGGTTGCCTAAATAAAGTAAAATAGAAAATATTTACCTAATCTGTAATCAGAAAAGTGGGCACTGTTATGTAGAAGTTTAGGGCAAATTCTATCTAGAAGATTAGGTGTTAACTACACAAAAACAAATCATGTTAATTAATTGAAGGCAAAGCATCAAGTACTAAGTCAAATGTTTTATTTTCAGGTTAAAAGTTGAGGAAGCCAGAGAAGTTCAGAGCCTCAGAAAGCGACCCAATGGGGTGAGGTAAGGGAGGTGGCACCAGGGACATTCTTGGTGTGCTTTGTCTGAGGGTGCAATGTTACAGTAAATTTCTCTCTCATCATGTGCCTCCTTTCAGTAGAAACCGTTCTGTGTCAAATAGTGCCAAAACCACGTTCTTGATAGAGGAGTTTCTACATTAAAACCTGAGGATAGAAAAGAGGGTGAATTTGGTACAGGTGCATGGTGTCAGTTCACAGAGTGCAAAATCTGTTCTGTAGCCCGGCCATGAGGAAAAAGATTGAGGTTGGGATTTACCATGAAGTGTATTTTCACCAAATTACTGTAGTACTGCACACATGGTTTAAACTGGACACCTGCACACCTCCTCTGTCTTAATTCCTCTCATCCAGTGCTGTCAGTTAGCTGATGAGCTCAGTGAAATGTGCACCAGCAATGAACATTGTTCCTTGTTTTGGTGCCTCACCGTAAGGCACTAAAATCTGCCTTAGCTTCTCATCTCCCTGAAACAGTCATAGTTTCTCTCTCCACGTGGAGGGATTAGATTGACAGTTTAGTGTTAATACAGCGTGTGAGACCATTGCTAGATTTAGAGAAAGGTAAAGAAGTGGTGTTGGTGATATGTTTCCTTCCGCTGAATTTTATTTACTTCCTTTATCTGCTTGACCAGCGCTGTCGCTCTGCTTGTGGGAGAGAAGTTGCAGGAAGAAGCAACACTGGTGGTAAGTGCTGGGCACTTTTGTCACCTCGGTGCTGAGATGATGTGAAAACATCCCTGTGGTCCAGGGGATCACTGTGAGCATCTGGGCTGGGGTAGGGCTGGTGTCACAGCTCAATACTTACATCTTCTCTGTGATTTTAGCCAAATTTTCAAGACTAGCCTTAAACTAGAGGGAAGCTTCAGGGTTTCTCATTATTTGTTATTTTACAGGATGACCCTTTTAAGATAAAATCTGGGGGAATGGTGGACATGAAGAAGCTGAAAGAAAGAGGCAAGGACAGGTGGGTGCATATGAGCTCTGAAGAGCTCTCCCTGGACTAGTATTAAGTGACAGCTAATAACAAAGTATTCTGATGTTGCTTTGAAGAGTTTAGCATAATGCAGTGTGGGCAGTTATTGTTACCGACTTAGTTAAGAAAAAAAATCCCACAGACAAAAAAACCAGCCCCAAAACTGTAAGCACTGTGCTTTCCATTTAGGATTAATGAAGAGGAAGATCTGAACTTGGGAACTTCCTTCTCAGCTGAAACCAACAGACGGGATGAAGATGCTGACATGTAAGCTGTGCTGCATTGTCTGGGTTGTTGAGTTTGGGCTTGGGTGTCCTCTCACGATTTGTTTTCTGTCTTGGACACTGAGTAGTCCCACAGTATCTTCCCAGTTCTCATGGAAACTTTTAGTTGCTCTTTCACCTTCTGTGTGTCCCTCGTGTGCTGCTGTTTAGGATGAAGTACATTGAGACGGAGCTGAAGAAGAGAAAGGGAATTGTGGAGAAAGAGGAGCAGAAGGTGAAGCTGAAGAACGCCGAGGACTCTCTGTACGAGCTGCCAGAGAACATCCGTGTGTCCTCTGCCAAGAAGACGGAGGAGATGCTCTCCAACCAGATGCTGAGCGGCATT
>NW_010183057.1:2597-5660 GCF_000695765.1 Mesitornis unicolor
GGAATTGAGTACGTGTTCACAGATGGGTTGGTTATGGCCTGGATTGCCAGGAGGAGCAGCTGCTGATTGGCAGAGCAGTGGTAGGGCTGGGTTGTACAGCCCCAGTTTGGCTCTGGCAGGACTGAGCCTTGTTCTGGGTTAGCGTGGTATCTGTTGTAGCACAGCACCTTCTACACAGTGACAGGGCTCCAGTGCAGCTCCATCGTGTGACTCTGGGGAAAAGGTTCTTAATTTCTGTGACTTGAATCCAGCGTTTTTCTGGAGGATCAGTTTTGCCCTGCACTGAAAGAGGATGCACTAAAGATGAGAGCTTCCCTTTTGCCTTTGAACCAAAGCATCTGTTTCTATAGCACTGCCTCCTCTCTCCAAAAACACACCCAGTACGGTAGCAGTGCTGCTACTATCCCCAAAATCCATTCACTTAGTACATCTATGCCTACTACCCTTCTCGATATGAATGAGTATTTTTTCTTTGTTTTACTTCTAGCGCAAAAATAAAAAACATCATCTCAACTGAAGAGGCCAAGGCCAAGCTGCTGGCAGAGCAGCAGAACAAAAAGAAAGACAGCGAAACTTCGTTTGTTCCCACATACATGGCCGTTAACTACGTCCAGCACAACAGATGTAAGTCTTAGTTCTCCTGACCCAGGTGTGACCCTCTCCTCTGCTGCAGAAAAGCAGTCATTTGGGGCAGAGTCTGATGCAGGAGAAATTAGTTCCTGTATCAGCACAAGCAGCTGCTGTCTGATTCCTTTTTCTGGGATGCTCGTATAGGCTCCACCTGGCTTGGTCTCTTTTTTTTTTTTCCATCCGTCAGCAAGGAGAGGGACGCATTACTCATGGCTTAACTTTCTGCTCTTGAACTCCCAGCTGACACTGCCTGATAAATGTCAAGGCTTTTTCTTTAAGTTGTGTCTTGAGCCTGTGCTGGAACTGCCTGCCTCATCGGCGATTATAAATGATGGTTTTTAATTGCGAGAATCCACTTTGTAGGCTGCCAAAGCAGACAGGTGGTCAAGAAAACACAGCCCATATTAGACAGGAGATGGGATTTAATTTCCGGGAGAGCCTCTCGTACCGCAGCCATCTGGAGGAAAGGCAGCCTTCTGCTGTGTCTGCCCGTGCTTACAGGGGTGATTTGGAGTCAGATCTGTGTGTTCTGAAGGAAATGAAGAGTCTTTGGGCCATTTCTGATTAAATACTGCTACTGAAATGTGCTGTATCCCATCTTGCCTGTATTGATCAACCATGGAAACCAATTATAAGAATGCTTGTTCTGAGGTTCTGTTATTTCTGCTGATCATTTGCAACAAATGCCATAGAAACATGTCCATCTGAATAACGCTGCTCCAAATAATATTCCTCGTCTGATGTTTTCCTTCTTTCAGTTTATCATGAGGAGCTAAACGCACCGGTGCGAAGGAACAAAGAAGAGCCAAAGCCCCGTCCACTGAGAGTGGGGGATACAGAGAGGCCAGAACCTGAGCGTAAGTTACTAATCTGAAATGTTGTAAGGAGAGACGCTGAAACTCTTCAGGGGTCTTGCACAGAGAGATGATCCATGTCTTACCTCTTTTCTGGGTGCCCTGAGCTAGTGGAGAAATGAAGCAATCAAAGTCTGAGAGGCTGTTGCACTTAATGTACCCCTACTAGGTCACGCATGAAGGCCTCTGCATGGATGATGTCTTTAGAGGTGCCCAAGGGTGGAGCAGCGCAGGTCACAGCTGAAATGTGTTGCCAAAGCTGCTGACAAGGGTTTGGTGAAAGCTGGAATAGCGAAGGATGCAAGGCTGGGGAGCACTGACAGCTAAAGCAGTAACCTCCATGTAGCAAGGGGCTGCATGAGGGAAGTGGTGGAGTAAAGGAAATGTCTCCTGTGAAGGGACGGGGAAATACTACTTCCTTCTGTTTCTTCTGAAGGGTCTCCGCCAAATCGCAAACGTCCACTCAATGAAAAAGCCACAGATGATTACCACTATGAGAAATTCAAGAAGATGAATAGGCGATACTGATGGACGTGGACTGAAGTCTTTGTGGTAGCTCTTATTTCCACTAATTAAGGATTTCGTGTCAATGACCTGGAATGGAGTCGGGGAGGGTCGCTACCTTCACGTGCTGGTGTTACCTACAAAGCTTTTCTTGTGATCTTGTGAATAAGTCTGCAGGTGATTGTGAACTCTGGTCGGTAAAATCTTGTATATGACTTATTTTCAGTTATAAATATTTTATAAGAACATGAGTTTTCATGGTTGGCATTTTTTTTAGGGAGAAAACAAGCTTGCTTTTACAGATTATTTCAGCCTCTCGAAAAATATTGAAAAATAAAAATAGGTCCTTTAAAAGCAGCAGTGCTGTTTGCCGTGTAAATAGAAAGGGAAGATTTAAATCCTATTTGCTTGACTGTAACTTTGTAAGAGACTTCTTGTTTGTTCTCGAGGGCCTTTGCTGTGCAGTGTGTAAGGCTGAGATCCTACAGCAGAGACACAGCCCCAGCGATTTTATATTGTGTGCTGTGTTGTTTTGTGTCTTGTTTTCCTCCTGTAGACTTCTCTCTGTAGTGGTTCACTGCATTTTGTTGTGGCTGCAAAGAAGAAAAATTGAAAAATTGTTGAATTTGAGGAAAATCTCCTGTTCAGCTGTGAGGGCAGGGTCAGAGAGGCAGCTGGTGAAGAGACCATTGACCCTGCGGTCATGGCCACGTCTTCCCAGGAGCTGTGAAGTGCGGGAATGTGAAGGCAAGATTTCGAACTTTATTAAAAATGTTTTTAAGTGATTGTAAACGACATTTTTCTTTGTGGCATACCCGCCAAAAAAAACCGCCGATGATTTCTGGGTGCTGGTGGTCATGGTGGCCAGAGCGTCCCGTGGTGAAAACTCCAGGGAAGGGTAGGAGATGGCCGCTGATTTTGTATTTTTTTTCAGAAAAGGGGAAAATCCTCGGGGCCGGGTAAATTCGGGAGTTTGTCTGGAGCCCGTGCCTCCGGCCCCTGCTCGTCTGAGATTTAATGACACCACGCGAGGCCGCCATCGAGCTAACGACAGCGACTGGCGGCCACCCAACAT
>NW_010183058.1:0-760 GCF_000695765.1 Mesitornis unicolor
TTTTTATATATAAAGAGATCTATTTTTATAAAAACATATATGTGTGTTTATGTATATATATAAAAAACTATCTATACTTTATATACTTACACATCTAAACACACACTGTAACCTCCCAAGCCCAGAACACCTTTTGGGGGTCCGTACCAACGCACCCGTTGCAGTTTTTGGTGCACGCTAACAGCGTTATTCCCCATTTGGTGTCTACCTCCTGACGGCGCTGTGTGCTGCGGGGTCACCGTGTGCAGGGCTGGACAGAGGGGCGTGGGAGCACCGAGACTGCAATCTTCCTTGATCAGAATCCCCTGCGCGTTAAAGGGTGTTTAAATGAGACATTTCTCTCTGTAACTTATGAATGGCCCTTTCCTTATTTAATGTATTTTGTATTTCCCTTAGTCTAAAAAAAAGGGATGTTTATAAACTAACAGGAGAAGAATTGTTGGGTATTTCCAACTTCACTGTGGGTAAGGAAACCATAAGCAAAACTGGACAGAAAAGTGGCAATGCGTCCTCTTGTAAAGAGCATTTTCTGCAGTGCCACCAGGATATTTAGCTGTTCTGAGGGCTTTAAAACTACAACTGCGTTGGCGAGGAAAGCACCGGTAAATGAAAAAGATGTGGATATTGTTTAGCTGTTCCCTCGGTGGGTAATTTAGAATGAAAATGGACTGTAATCATCAAAACAAAATTAAAATACTCCCTTTACCTGAGTCGATACCGAGAACTTGGGCCTCCCAGGCTGTACCTGCCATGGGTGCCC
>NW_010183058.1:787-1092 GCF_000695765.1 Mesitornis unicolor
TCCATAAATACAAATACTGAAGTGAGAGCGCATCTGGCTTTGTAACGCTGCTCGGTCTCGGTGCCGCAATCTGAATATTGAGCCTGCTCCTTCATCTCGGGGCCTTTTTTGGGCAGCGCTGTCTGGGTTGCCGTAGGAACCGGGAATTCGAGTAAATACTCGCAGGAGGAGAAACGGCCGCTAATTAAATGTGAGCAGCGCTGATAGGGTGCCAGGTCTGCTGAAAGTAATGTCCTTCCCTGTAATTCATTAGAAAATACAGATAGAGATAGATTATATAGATAGATATAGATATAGATATAGAT
>NW_010183059.1:0-1259 GCF_000695765.1 Mesitornis unicolor
ACACAGCAGCATGCCTCGGCCCCACAGGAGCCGTCGCCGTCTCTGGTTATGAACTTTCAAGCGAGGCTCTTTGCCAGCTGCGGGGTCAGGATGCTGCCGCAGCCCTGGCGTCTCTTCTCCCGGGCTGCGGAGGATGTGGCGTTGCAGAGGATCCGGAAGGTCCTGTGCGTGGCTGAGAAGAATGATGCTGCCCGAGGGATTGCGGATCTGCTTTCCAACAGCAGGATGCGACGGGTAGGAATACACCTTCGTGATTAACGTATTGGTCTGCCTTAGCTGGCTGGAGAGCATCAGCTCACCAGGGCCACGGTGCAGCGATGTCCTGGTCTCAGGTGTAGTCAGTGTCTTGTGTGGTACCTCCAGCCCACACTGCAGAGCTTGGCACGGGCAGTTCACATCAGCATATGCAACATCTTGCACAGTTTTTGTCTCTGGCCGCTTCTAACCATGTGTGGGTACAAGAACAGCTTGCTTTTGTGGACAAATACCACTTGGGAGACAAAGTTACTTGGGAGTCGCAGAGCCCTTTTCCTTCTGACTTAAGTCCTGTTGGAATTGGGCTCCCCAGCTGCACTCCCTCTGCCCAGGCTGTCTTCTCCGGGTGCTGAGCTCTGCAGTGAGGGCTCCTGGTGTTGTTCCTGGCTTTGCAGTGCATGCAAAAGGCTTCAGGAACTGAAACCCTCTGTGGCGTGCATCTCCCAGTCCAAAAGCACCGCTTCTGCAACATCAGCAAGTGCCGGGGGTTTACCAGATTTCACATAATAAACAAATAAGTCTGTGGTTTGGAGAAGAGGAGATCAAAGATCTCTCCACTCCAGTGCTTTGTTATGTGACCTCTAAAGGTTTACATAATTACTTGGTATTTCCAAACTAAGGAACCAGAAGGTGCTTCTAGACCAGAATTACATTTGAGTGAAAGGAGTTCTTGGGAACCTGAGTGCCATAGCAGCGTGTATAAAGTGAGGCCGAACTTGTTGGGTTTCTGTTAAGAGCCAAAACTCATGAACTTTCCTTTCCTTTTCCTCCTAGCGAGAAGGGTTTTCCAAGTTCAACAAGATCTACGAATATGACTACCAGATGTTTGGCCAGGTAGTTTTTCTTTCATTCCACTGCTTGATTAGAGAAGTGCAAAATATGAGTTATTAAAAGCCATTTATCAGAAGTTACGAAACACATATCCAGTGACTGGGACGTTTGGGCCGGAGATGAGGAAAAGTCACATGCTTTTTTCTTGGCTGAACAACTGAATTGTTTTGCTG
>NW_010183060.1:0-325 GCF_000695765.1 Mesitornis unicolor
GTTCTATTTAGCTCAAACCAGGACATCAGGTCTCTAATTGAGCCCAGAAATTAATGAGGATCACAAAACCAAAATGTGGGATGCGGCGTGTAGGATCACATGTGTCTGGCAGCACACATACACCTGAGTACATGGCCACACATGGACCAGAGCTGCTCTGCTGGCAGGAAACAGAGATGTCTCTGGGGGTCGAATCATGGAAAAGGGGAAGGGGAAGGGAACCTCATACAAGGACTGCTTGAAGATAGGACAGTCTTGCAGGGAGGGATTAATTGTGGGCACTGTCAAGTGATGATACGTCTAGGGACTGGAAAAAGCCCCTGGC
>NW_010183060.1:356-9247 GCF_000695765.1 Mesitornis unicolor
AACGCCCTTGGTCAGCAATGAACCACCTGCAGGTTTCATGAGGCTGCAGAGAGGAGCTCGTTGGAAAAATCTCATCATATTGAGCACAAACACGTCACAGCCTGATGGGGAGGGCGATCCTGCAGCAGCTGCATGGAAGACAGAGGCAGTGCGGAAAAGATCATGCTGGAGGCTGTTTTGGGAAACAGTTTCGGGGGGGAATATGCCAGATGGCAGCGTGGGACTGCACTGACCTTCAGATGGGCACAGCAGGGCTTTGTGCATTTCTGCCTCCCTGCCTGGCCCTGGGGAGAGGGGAGAGCTGGGGGTGATGCCTGGACCTGTCTTCAGTGTCCTCTTCAGGAGGAGAGGGACAGGGCTGCAGAAGCTTAGGAAATGATCAGTAGTGTGTAATTTTAGAAAATAGCATTGGTCTTTCATAAGAGCAGCTAAAAACGACACTCCGGCACATCCGACAGAGAAACCAGCTGGCAAGAGAGAGATGCTAGATAGGAAAGCACTGCAGAATGGGTCTGGCAACATGGAAAAGAAAAGGTTCTTCAGTCTGTGATTAAATCTGGTGTAAAAATGACATGCTCTGCTGTGCTGGCAGGGGAGATGGTTTGGAGCAAGTGGCAGGGGTCAGATGCTCTCATGTAGGATGTTTCATCTGGATCCTCACTGGTTCCCCTGGACAAAGCCCAAGCCTTCCTGCATGTGTGCTCCTAATGCCTTATCTGGGAGGTGCTTCCTGTGACTCCCTGGGGCTAGGCTGTGCATCAAAAATATTTCACAAAAAGATACTGCAAATATTTGAGATACTGAAGGCAGTGGAGTTCATAGGGCTCGTATTATATGTGGAAAAATGCCAGAAGAACAGAACCAGAGTCCTGAAAAGCTCTAGCAAGGACTTAAAACAGGAAAATATTCCAGGTTGAGGAAATAACCTGTGGAAAAAAGCAACTAAACCAAGGTTAAGCCTTGGCCACCTCAGAAGCTGCCCACACACAGACCCTGTCTGCTGCCCCTGCGCTCACACACGTGGCATTGCTTCGTCTCCCGCCCATGCATCCGTCCAAGCCAGCGATGCTTTCTGAACCAGAATCCCAAATTCAGCTCATTCCCATTGGGAAATGTACAGAAATGGACGATGTCCTCACTGGGGACAGGCCTCCAGCCCAGTTTTGGGGTGCAAACCTGCACAAAAGCCAGGGCTCTGCACACAGCAGCATAGTCATCCTTCCCACCCCTCCTCCTGGAGCTGCACTGGATGCTTCAAGATTTGGGCTACTTAAACTATCCAGAGGCCATAGACTGTCCTTCAGGCTGAGACAGAGACCCAGGACAGCCTCTGTGCTGGCTGACTCCCTCTTCAGAGCTGTGAGGAGAAGCGAGGGAGAAGAGAACTGGAGGAAGACACATCCCCTAGCACAGGCAGAGGTGCCCCATCTCTGCAAAGACCACCCACGAGGTGAAACTCCAACCTGCCAATGCTGCATGTCCAGGCAGCGTGCATACGGCAGCATGGGAGAAGAGCAGGAGATCCTGCAGAGATCCCAGACTGGAAGCAAGATGAGCCTGGAGAAGGACAGGCGTGCACAGGGACGTGCATCGCACTGGCCGGGATTTGTGGCTGCAGAATGAAACATCAATTAATGCTAGAAGCTGTCAAACAAAACAAATGGGGACAGTAGTTCCAGAAATTAGACACACAATCCAGTGCTGGCATCGAATCATTTGTATAATTAATGACACACTAGTTCTCAATTATCATCACTGCAATCCAGAAATAGCACTATTAGAGACTACGACGCCCAGTCATGTAATGGCGTATATAAAAGCTGCACTCACTAGACATGACATACCTACTGTGCTGGCGACAAATAATGAACCATAATTCCCTGTTAGGAGCTCGAGTTTCTGCAGGGACCACGCTAACGATCCTCAGCCTAATGAGGTCATGGAAAACAGTCAAATGGTTGAGTAGAGGCTTGACATACCTTCAGATACCTGAGCCATCCCATCCGGATCCCATTCAGTGTTGCTAAGTTCCTGGAGAGCTGCCCCGAAACTGCAGCCATCATCCACAGAGGCCGAGAAACAGGCAGTCTGGATATGAAACCACCATGGCTGAAACTGGAGGAGCCTCACCAACCCCACAGGGAAAGCTAGCAGAAGGCAAGCTGTGGTGGGACACCACTCCCAGGCTTTGCAGATGCTGTGCATGGGAAGTGCCGGGCAGGACACTGTGGAGGTGACTCCCTGCAGTGCCTGGGAGATGTGACCAGGGGTCCTCACGGGTCAGGGCAGCCCAGGACTTTCTGCTGCACTCCTGGGAGTAGGGCAAATGGACTGAACGTGCACCAGCTCCTGCAGCATCCTGGTTCACAGAATGCATCACCCATCGGGAATTGTCCTGGTGGCGCAGTGGATCTCCATCCAAACCCTACCAGCCTTTCCCCTCTAATGTTTGCTAACTGCTGTTAGATTAAAGGCTGCTCAAAGATCCGGCACAGGGCATTAATTAAGACACATCCACCTCTCTGGAGAGAGCCCCGGGGAATGGCCTGCCTTTCTTTCATCTCCTGGGACAGCCTGGTCTCCAAAACCTCAATGAAAAAGAGCAACAAGCCCTCTCTGCCACAAGAGACCTCGCTCTGAAGTACAGCACTCTCAGAGCGCAGAGCATGCTGCATGAGAGCAGAGTAGCACAAATTGGCCTTTTAAACAGGGACAGTGGCCATGGTGACCCAGCAAGGACACAGCTTGGCATGCCGCGGCACCATCCCGGCTCTGCTGGGAAGCCAGGCAGGAGCCAAGCAGGCTCCAGCCACCCCGCCAGCCTGGAGGTGTTGCGAAATGGCACCCTGTGGTGAGACAGTGGAGGCAGCTGCCTTTCCTGGCTGTGGTGTTCCCCGCCCTTCAGCCAGAAGTGTCTGGGCTTGTTGGGGTGGTGGCGGGAGGGGGTCTCATGGGCTGTGACGGAGGGTGGAGGGGACCTGTCCAGGCACTGTTTCTGAGAGCCAGCCTGGGCGAGCTGTCGGGGCGGCTGGCAGCTCCCAAGGATCAGGCACACCCTGCATGTGTTAGCCTAGCATGGGGCCAAGAGCAAGACCAGTGCCAGAGCCCTGGCACAGTGGTGCCCTCCTGCTTCTCTGCAGAAGGGTGGTGCCAGAGGGGAGGAAAGGTGGAGGCTGGGGCAGGAGAGCACATCTATAGCTGGCATGTCCCATCCCCAGGGCTGCCAGGCACCCAAGTTTTGTGGGAGTGGAGGGACACGTTGAGAGGACTAGACGAGACATGCACCCCAGGACCAGCCTCTCACTGCTGTCCAGATCTGCCAAGACCCCGGGGTCTGACAGAGCTCCCCATGCGTGCTCCACGTCCTCACACGGCTTCACCGGTGCCGAGCTGTGCCAGGCGCGTTGCCGAGACGGACGTGCTAAGCCCTCATTATGTCTGCTTGTCTAAGTTTAATGGGTTGTGACGGAGCCCTTTGGAGATATCTAAATAATCTCTGCTAATAGATCCCATCTGTTCCTCCCCGAGCACCAGAGCCGACGCTGTCAAGTCCAGTCAAGCTGCCTGGGCACCTGCCCCAGTGGGCGCTGTATACCCCTTGCCATGGAGATCTGCCATTCCCCCCTCCCCACACCTCCTCTTCCCCACAGCAGAGTCCAGACAGCAGCCACCAGCCTCAGGTCCATGCTGGGACATGGGGGAACACACGGGTGGAATGCTGGACCAAGAGGCAAACAGAGCCTCTGCAAGGGGCTGCAGAGAAGGCTGCAGTGTGCTCCATTGCTGTGGGTCACAGAATCACAGAATGTTAGGAGTTGGAAAGGACCTCGAAAGCTCATCCAGTCCAACCCCTGCCAGAGCAGGATCACCTAAAACTAGGTTGCCCAGGAACACGTCCAGGCGGGTTTTGAATGTCTCCAGAGAAGGAGACTCCACAACCTCTCTGGGCAGTCTGTTCAGTGCTCTGTCACCCTTACAGCGAAAAAGTTTTTTCCTCATATTCACATGGAACCTCCTCATGGATCCATGATTTCTCCTTTTTTTCTCTGGCTTAGATGTGATAGCACCTCTCCAGGGCTCATCGGCAAGAATGGGAACTTGGGCAGTGGTCCAGTGCCCATTCCAAGGCTGTGAACACCCAGGTGGGTCTTGGCAAAGGAGTGCGGGGACGGGACCAACCTGGGGAGGTGGCTGTGCTGTGAATGTGCAGGGAGGTCGGTGGGGGCTGGTCAGGACCTCCCAAGGTCCTGTGCAAGTGCTGTGAGGGATGAGACCTCCTCGGGAGTGGCAGGTGAGCTTCAGAGCAGAAAGCTGTCGAGAAGAACACAATGGGACAAACACAGGATTTGGATTTGGAGAGAAAGCCCATGCTCCAGCGAGCTTTGCTAACGTGTGGCAGAGCCTCCAGACAGAAATTGCTCCATGCCGACACTGCAAAATCTGCATGGCAGATGGCGGGGGCTGGAAAGATGTGGAGGTCCATGAACAGAGCAGCATGAGAAACATTACAGCACAGTCACTAGCTCGCTGTGGTGTGGCACGACCCACGGCCCACTAGCACAGCGGTGTCACCCCACCATGGCACAACGCACCCATGGTATGCCCCCGGGATGGCACGATGCTCTCCCACCTGTCACAGCGTGGGGTGGCCCCCATGGCCTCCTGCCTGGCTCTGGAAGGCCGAGAGACCTGACTCCCATAGGGAAGAGCTGGAGCAAGAGCTGTGCACCCCTCTCAGCTGTCATGGCAGGGTTAACCACCAGATACTGCACAGAGGCATGGCGAGGGATGATCCCTTGATTTTCCATTATCCAGCAGGCCCTCTGTCATGCTGGAGCTATTTATGAGTATCTTCCCAAACCGGCCCTTGCGTACTCCAGCAGTAAATCACCAGAGATGATATCTGAGTATCATCACCACGCATGAGATTGCGCCTCTGCCAAGTCCCAGCTGCAGGAAAGCCGTTCCCTCTCCCCCATATGCGCACACGTCCCTCAGCCACTCAGCTGTCCAGGGAACAGCTGCCCCAGTCCCCACCAAGGCATCAGTGGATGGACCAGTGGAGCTGTTTTCCAGTTCCCCATGGGCACCATCCCTCCTGGAGAGGTCTCAGGAGCTCACGGACCTCTCATGGAGGAGCTCTCCATGGTCTCGGGCACTTGCTGAACTTAGACAGGGACAACTTTGGCCTCAGGAGCACACATCACTGGGCACAGTGATGCTGATGGGCACAGACCAATAAACGGGCACGCTGCTGGTCCTGCCTGTCCCCAGCCTTGACGGTGGCAGTGGGTTGGCCTCTTATGGCCCACATGAGCAGGGATGTTGTTCAGGAGAAGGATTGCACAGTGCCATGGATCATGCTCCCCAAACCCCCAGGGAGGGATAGGGCAGGCACCCAAACCCCCAGGCAGGCACAGGATAGAGCCACCCATGGCATCTCCCGCCTGGTATGGTGGTGCTTTGGGGAAAACAGCCAGGGTCCAACGCCTTGGGGCAGCTGGAGGTCTGGTGGATCTGGGTAGGGAGCAAAGCAAAGATGCTAGCCTTCTTTCCAGCACAGGCTCACAGCAGAGGCTGTCCTTGGTGCCCTGTGGTTGTGGGAGGGATGTGAGATCTCTGCTTCAGACCTGGGATTGTAAGACCCCAGGAGAACTCTGGGCACAAGGATGAGGTGACCTCCAAGGCACCTGAGAGTGGCATGGCCTCACCTCAGCAAACACCAGGTCATCTCCTTTCACCCTCCCCCAACCCACATTGTCTGTTCACCAAGCCAGTGGTGCCTCCTCCTCCTTTCCACTTGCTCAGCTCCTTAGGACCACCTCAAGACTGTGGTCACCTGGAGATGCCCACTGCTGGGTGTGGGTCAGTGCCACAGTCAAAGGCGAAGGGCATTCACAGTTTCCCAGCTGCACAGTATAGCACTCGTAGATGTGGGGACCTAAACATGACCCCATGTCAAGACCACCTGGCCATCAGCCTCCTTGTTGGAGTCTTTGCCCCAGTGTCCTGGCTAACAGTGGCTCTCCTGTGTCATACTCTCTCATCACTTCTCATGTAGACCTCTGTAGGACTGTCCCTGCTCTTCTGCAGGTAGGCACAGCCTCTCCATCACTCTACCATCCTTATCAGAAAATTCACCCGTGCCCAACTTGTTATACTAGTTTTGCTGGAACTTCTGAAGACATTTCTCAGGATGGAGGAATGCCTGCCCTGACCTGCCTGGCCATACCTGGTGTCTTCTGGGGGACAGCACAGCCCCATAGAGCTTCCCACCTCATCCCAGCATGCTGGGAACCACCAGCCAGGCTGTCCGAGATGCTGGCTCCAGCCCCTGCCCTGCTTGGTGCTCCGAGGCAGGATTTCCACACTGCCTGTCTCTCTTGTCCGTCTCCAGGCTGGAAATCCCAACCCTTGCAACAAAGCGTGTAAAGCTCTTCTCTGCCCAGCTCCACTTGGAGCCCAGCCCTCCCATCTTCTAGGCCTTCATCCAGCAAAGCACTTAAGTGCACACTCCTCCCTAAGTGAAATCAGTGGGACCACTCACGCACTTAACTCTAAGTCAGGGATCACCAGACCCACTGGCAGATGTATTTCCATGCCAGAGTCCATGTCCTGCTCCTTGCCTACATGATCCTCAAGGCTCTGATTTTTTTCTTTCATTTTATTTTTGCTTCAGCCAGACCTGTGATGACAAGAAAGGTGCAGGACCTGGCTATGGGACTGAGCACTGAGAAGCTTGCTACAGCCTCCTTTACTTGCTCCTGGTCAGGTCCACATGTAATACGCACCTCTAGGGAAGCCTCCCCCAGCCATAGCTCCAGGCAAGCAAGCCAACTTGCTCATAAGACTACTTTCTGCATGGTTTCTCTCTTCTCCAGGTGGCGGCAGCTCTCCAAGCCTCACAGCTCCTCTTCGTCTCCCTGCCTGATCACATTTGTGGGTAAGAGCTCAGCTTGTCCCCAGAGCTTCTCCTTCCCCGCCTCTGCTGCCATTTGGACCCGGGATGCTGTGCCCCAGCAGCAAGATTTTCACACATGTGTTGCTATTCCCCCAGGAGTCGGTGAAAGAGAAGTGCCAAGACACTGTAGTCACAGCGTCACTGAAGCCCATAACTATCATGCTTCCCTTGCTCACAACATGAACAAGAAAGGAGCTGTGACTCAGTCCAGCCCCATTTATCCGTCAAACACTCAGATTGTGGAACATGCTCCTACTTCCCACCAGATGTTTAGAGGTCTGCTTCGTCTATTGTTTATTTCTTGAACTAATGAGCCGACCCATCCGCAGGCATCAGTCTCTGGACGTGATCTTTATTCTCGGCACAGCTTCTTAAAACCCTTGACTCAATGCTTTCAGATGAACTTGCTTGGAAAGTGTTAGGAAAGCAAGGAAAAAATACTGTCCTAGAGATTAAACCCTTCGCCAGAAACCTTGGAGTGAAGTCACCAGGTGCAGTAAATTGGGCCAATTTTTGTGTTTGCACAACGCTTTGAAGACGCATCTTGCTGCAGAAACATGGTGCAGTTTTGCTCTTGTTGCAGTGAAGGAAGTGACGCTGCATCCAACTGGAAGCATCCCTGCATCCCCGAGCAGGGACCCACGCCCTGGCATCGTCCATGAGGACAGTGTTTCCAGCCTGCTTCAGCAAGGCTGAAGTGAACATGGAAACCTCTTTTTTTTTTCCAAGTTCAAATGAAGATGTTCTGAACTAAAGAAGTTAGCATGACATTAGCCCTAAGCAGTTCAGCATGCTGGTGAGGAGGGAAGCCTGGTGCTGGGCAGCAGCAGCCCTTCTTCCCTGTCTTTTTCCTTCTCCCTTCACTCAACCAGTGCCTCACAGATGTCCCTGGGCTGGTGTGGTGCCCAGCCCCCCTCACTGCCTTGCTGTGCATGGTGAGCAGGTGAATTAGAGACGTCTGTGCACCAGGAGCTGCAGGGATCCTGCTGGGGGACTTATGGTTGACTGAGAAGTTCAAGACTGTCTCGTTCTTGCCCCTAATCCCTTCTTGTTGCTGCTGTGAAGGATCAGCAGGTTTTTCTGCAGGATGATCCTCAGAGGCCACATGGAAATGGTAGGGCATGAGGAGAAGGGGCATCGCTTCTGGGCTGGTCACAGGGAACTGATGTGTGCGGTGTGAGACCTCGATCGGTCCACGGGGAGGAGAGACTCCTCTGCCTGCCTCGGGAAGCTGGGGAGAGAACACATGAACGAGGGGCTTGTGGGGCCAAGGTGGGAAGCAAAACACATGAACGAGGGCCATGCGGGGCCAAGTAATGCATCACACGCAAATGGCAAGCGTGAAATTTTTGGACCTGCATTACCACTGCTTCCAAATCACAGGGAGCATTGAATCATCCCTTCAGATGAGCTCCCTGAAGTCTCTCAAAGGCAAAAGCTCGTGGAGTCCCGCATTAGCCAGCACTGCCTGCTCCTGAGAACCTCCTGGCATGTAGAGGTAGTATAAACACTCCATTTGGGAAGGGCTCAGAAGAGAGGGCAGGTCCCTCAGAAGTACTGCATTTATTCTCTTTACCCAGTCTGGGTCCTCTGCTGCAGGTGCCTCACCCCACCAGAGGCTCACAGAAGTGGCTGCAGCATCCTCATCCACCAAGAAATCCACCTCCCAGTTTCTCCTGTTCAGCTGGGAAAAGGAGTCACAATCATTCCTCTGTGTCCTGTCAGGCCATTATGCACCTTGCAATGACACCAGGTGGAGCAGCAAACAGCCACCATCCCTTTGCCCATCACATGTGGGGAGCATGCAATGAAAAGGTCTGTCACTAAGCGAGACCTTTCCACGCTACAAGGTCCAACCTCCTCCCCAACGCCACGCTGCCAAGACACGGCTGGCGTGCACCAGACAGTGGCATTTTTCCAGATTCCTGCT
>NW_010183060.1:9278-18777 GCF_000695765.1 Mesitornis unicolor
TACGTTTAAATAGAAATTATGGACGAAGTTTATTTGGCCCAGCTGAAGCCCATGCCACCAGCTGGAGCCTGCAGCCCACTGGTCCAGGACCATCAGCTGATGCCAACCCATGTACCTGCCTGGTAGAGCAACATGAGGTCTGCCTGCTCCTTCTGCAGTCTCAGGGAAGGCAAGGGGGCACGAGGAGGGAGGAGAAGCTCCGTCTGCAGCACCGGCTGCTGTTCATGGCCCAAAACAGGTGCTGTGGGGAGAGGCTGACTCCCCCAACACTGCCAAGTGGACTTCAGCATGCATGGGACTGCCTGCCTTCTTGGAGCTACAGCTCGGTTTGGGATACGGGATGCACTAAGGGGTAAAGGCATCTTTGAAGCCTGTAGTGGGACCAGACATCCACTTTGCTGGGCAGCCAGCACAAAAACCCAGCAGTGCTGGGCATAGACTCCCTTGGGGTGCAAAACTTCTCCCCAGCACTGGCTCTCCAGTACCCTGTTGGCTGTGGGAAAGCTGCAGGTCCCCATCTCCTGAGCTGCTGCGATACCCTAGGGTGACAACAGGACCAAGCTGGTGTTGGTCAGAGGTGAGAGCATTCCCCATGCTGGTGGGTGCTGGAGCGCACAGCGAGATGGGCAGCAAGGGAGTCAGCACCGGGCTGAGCTGGGTCATGGTGCCAACCAGCAAAAGTGGGAGATCTCCAGAAAATTATTTACAACTCCCAGAAACACAGGCTTAGGAGTATAGATGCAAGTGGTGGAGACAAAGAGCTGAAGAAGGAGCATGGGAGGAGCATGTCCCACGGCTGCAACATGCACCCACACATGGGCTTCCTCAACAAGCACTGCCCGAATCAGAGCAGTGGGTGCTGGGTCCCAGGTGTTGCTGAGACCTCTCAGGAGCCACAAAGTCAGGCTGGAGCCATCCAGGCAGGTGATGCTGATGGGTCTGCACAGGGTCCCCAGGTGGGCTGCAAGACCTGCCATGGCACAACACGGAGCCCAGCCTGCACGCAGCGTCTGACCAAGGGAGCGGGTGATTCATGTCCAGTCCTTCCCCAGCCTGGAGAGATTCTTGGCATGTGGCATATCCCAGCTGCCCCGCTGGTTAATCCTGGTTTAGCCCAACCTGGCAGGAGATGGAGCACACATAGCCCCAGGCAGAACATCAAGGTCTCACCCAAACCCCAGAGCCCTGCAATGCCCCCCAAAACACTGCACCAGAGCCCCCCAGCTCTCTTCTATGCATCCCCCAACACAAGCAGAAGCCAGGCAGATCTTATATGGGGAAAAAAACAGGAGGAAGGGCCTTTTCCTCCTCTCAGACATCTCAATGTGCTACATGGGGACACTTCTGGTCACCTCCATGGTGGGCAAAGTCCTGGGAAAAGGCTGTGGGGTGAGCACAGGGTAATGTCCTGGGAGAAGGTAACTTCTCATTTTGTCTGATTGGACTGAGAAAATGCCACAAGCCCAGCAACCAGGCCTGTGTCTGGGCTCACAGCAGTGTGACGAGAGGAGACTGCCAACAAAATCCAGTGAGAAAGGCCAGGTGTACTGGATGCACTGGTCTGGCACAGCCTTTTTGAACCCACACCAGCACTCGCCAGGAGGAGAGCACGACTCGGGGTGCTCTGCTGCAGCACCCCGGTCTGGCCAGACTCCTCAGGTGCCCTGCCCTGCCTGGGTAGCTGGCCCCCATGCTGGGAGCTGCTGACAACCCCATGAACTCAGCCCTGCAAGGCATTAGCTCATCTCCTCACTGCTCACAAGACTTGGCAGGTACCTTCCTGTGCTCCTGCCAGTTTGGGATCCAAAGGGATGACCCTGAACCCAGGCTGGTCTTGCTCCATCCAGTGTGGAAAGACAGTGAGCCGTGCTTGGCACCCCATGCTCCCCTGGCCCCATTGGACTGGGGTGCATGGGAACCCCTTTCTGGAAGGTTGATCCATGCCACTGGGACCCACCTCAGTCCAATGCAACTGCCATGGAGGCAACCACCATGAGCCACAACAGCAGAGGGAACCACAAAGATGGTGAGGCTCAACCCATCACCACAGGACACTCAGCATTTCAGGGATGGAGAGGCCAGCACCAGGACAGACACCCGCATGTGTGTAGAGCTGGACCCAAACCACGAGCACAGTGCCTGGCCACATGCACTGTGGTGGTGTAAAGCAGAGCACAGGCACTGAGGAGAGTTGGCCACCATCCCTTCTGCCCAAGCCGTGCCAGGGTAGCCAGTGCAGGGCTACAAGGTGGTGGCGGTGGAAGGGAGCCGCCAGTGAGGGAGGAATGTGCTGTTGCATGGAGGGAGGAGATCATGGCAAAGGAATGTGCTGTGCCACGGCCAGGGCTGGGGGAGCGCAAGAGGAACCAGCAGGCAGGAAAAATAAACTCGTCTCTCCCAGGGCTACAGGGCCATGGGCCTTCTGCTTGCAATTTTATTTTTCCTTCTCCTTTTTTAAATAAAACATGATGTCAGCCATTGTTCTGGCTGCAGAAGGGCTGCCAAAAGCTCTGGCCTTTTCTCAATTGTCCTCCAAGCTCTGTTCTCCTCCCCAGTGCAGAACTGCAGACATGGGACCTATTGGTTAGGGTCACCCTGCCTTCTGGTCCCTGCAGGGTTCAGGGGGCCAGGACCCACAGGCAGTGTCGTGGAGTCATCAGCGTACTGCCCTTCGCTTCATCAACGTTACCCCACCAAGGCAGGTCATTCCACCAACATCCTTTTCTGCCTCCTGCAACCCCTTTGGAAGAGTGAAACCCCCAGTGCCTCCTGGGCTGACAGCGAGCTCTAAGCATGGAGTTGGGAACGTCGCCCACCACAGGAGTCAAGGTGAAGCTGAGATGGTCCCCACGAGGCTGTGCAGTGTCCCGATACAGCCTGCTCTTCCCTCTAACGAGGAGCAGTGGCGGATCAACATCTCCTGCAAGAGCACAGGAGCTCTGCGGGTGCTGGCCAACCTGGAGAGCCTGCACTGGAGGGGGCCGAGACAGGCAGGCACCAGGACAAGCGCAGGATGGTGGAAGGGAGGAGAGCATCACATTGCAGGAGGCAGATCCCACCCATCCCTGGCTGCGCTGCAGGTGGAAGGAGGATGCATGTGTGCAGGGACTGGGGGGAGCTGCTCTGAGAACCCAATTCAGCCAAACACAGAGGCTCAGCAGATCTCACAGGACACCTCCTGTCTGAGCCCGAGCATTGCCTGTCCTGGGAGTGGCTGTATCGCAGCCCACAGACTCCACAGGCTTTC
Organism: Mesitornis unicolor; assembly: GCF_000695765.1. Taxonomy (NCBI): domain Eukaryota; kingdom Metazoa; phylum Chordata; class Aves; order Mesitornithiformes; family Mesitornithidae; genus Mesitornis; species Mesitornis unicolor. The sequence goes on from NW_010183060.1 coordinate 12,526, forward strand.
GGCACCTGGGTGACCATCAGCCCACCCGAAGCACAGGGTCAGCCTGGCCCAGCCATCTGCAAGCAGCTGGTTGTGAGGAGACACCAGATCAGCAGATGCAGCCCACAAAGCCAGAAAATCACAGGCAAAGAGCATCTGAGGGGCTTGGCCCATCCCTGCCCTCCATGTCCACCCTAGCTCATCTGCCAGCTGCAGGTAGATGTCAGGCAAACAACATGCAGCTCCGGAGATTGGGATAGTACCCCAGGACCTTCCCTGGAACAACACACAGAGCTGGTGACCATTGCGCTGCTCTGGGCTTTGAGAAACCTGACCCATGGCAGGAGGGGGTGCTTCAGGCTGAGACATCCTCCAGAAGCAGGACTTTGGACATGTTCTCAAAGACACACCACCCCCGGGAAGGTTGAATGCAGCCTGTGGTCACACAAATAGGACTGCAAGGCCAAGATGCAGGCAGAGAAATAATGCTGGGGTGTTGGTGGGAGAGATGGACCACTCCTGCACAAAACACACTAGGAGCAGATGCATAAAGGAAAACAGGTTGGGGCGGTGGAGGGCACTGCAAAGAGCTCTGCCTATGGAGCCTCCCAAAGCTGAAAGGTTGATGGGAGATGTAAGAGACACCCACATAGCAGATCTGTAAGTAGAAAGGCCAAGTTGCAGTCATGAATATGGGTCATTATGGCACTCCCTGTGCAAGTGAGACAGCCACATCAGGAGAGGTCATCATCACCACTGAGTCCTCCCCTGAGTACTTCAAAGCCGACTCAGCAGCCTTCACAAATGCGACCTCCTCTTGCCTGGACTTTTCCCCAAGGAAAAACACCAGGACACCAGAGGGTTATGGACTTTATTTTCCACATTATTCACGGCCAGTTAACGTTCGTTTCTTCCTATGCCAAGATAAGCTTTCATCCACGGCCACCTTCTCTCGCCCTAAAACCAGGACAGTTTTCCATGGCCACTCTGCCCCCTCCACCTGCTGCCATGCACCCTGTCCTCCTGCATCACTCTCAGGATGGGAACTATTATCTCTATGGCAAATAGGAGCTGGGGGTTTTGGTTACAGCTTGTCCTTGTTGCTTCTTTTTCTCTTGCTGCGCACTTCTGAGGAGAGTCTGTCCTTGTCATCTCCACGACTCCTTCAGGGGGCTCTCAGTCCTTGGTCAATTCAGTGGCTATGCCATCACAGCCCCCCCAGTCTGAGAATCACCAGGCTGAAGAAGCCTGACTCTGGTTTCCATTGCTCAGACACATTCCCCACTATGTCTTATTCCAGCAACAACACTCAACACCATAATCTCTGTGCCTGGCTTCACAGAGGTGTCAAGGTCAGGCTCAGTGGCATTAACACTCCTGTATCAGCTGAAAGATCTTCCTCAGTGTAATTTGGGATCACTCATGCCTCTCCCAGAGGCACTTTGTGATCACCCTGTGAGCAATTAATGCCTTTCAGTCCTACTTGGTGGGTTTCACACCCTTCTAGCAAGCATGGGAGAGCACTTGAGCAGTCCGGCATGGTGGGAACACGACATAAGTAATAAGCCAGGTCTGGTGTACATCCAAGGAGCTCCATCAAGAGCAAAAGAAGACAGGGATTGAGACACAGTTACAGCATACACAAAAGAGACAGGATACCTACAGCAGAGTGCCAACATCCATCTAGGAGACAAGGCTGGAAAAAAAGCTGTTTACAGCACAGTCCCAGCCAGGGGAGGGGGAGGGGGAGAGGGAGAGGGAGAGAGAGAGAGAGGGAGAAGTCCTGCATGCACCCCTCTATGGGGTTCAGAGAATGACCCAGGGTGCTTGGACAACTGCAAGTGCAGGGTGGCACCATCAATTGGACATCGCCTTTTCCAGGTGGAAAATCTCTTGATGGAAAGAAAAAAATCCAAGTGCTTTCACCTCCAAGAGGTGGTGGAGTCCTGTTTAAGATGCCACAGTCAGCGATGTCCCTGGGACATCTGACAGCTGTGGAGGATGCCTGGTGAAGGTGGGGAGAGGGCTCAGCTCCATGTGGAGGGCACGGCTGGGTGCTGGGGCAGCCCAAGGGAGCCTTGCTGGCAGTGGTACGATGACTTCAAGGTTCTGCAAACGCTCTTGCTTGAGACAGCTCTGTGCCATGCAGTCCTGTGAGCAGGCTGACCATGTCGTCCTGACCACAGTGGAGGCCAGCTCTTCCCAGACATGTGCTGGATCATGCCTCAGCATCCAGAGGGAGCTGCAAGGCTGAGCACAGCCCTCAGCTGGCTTCCCAAAACCCCAAATCTAGGGATGTGTTGGGTCTAAGCACTGTCCTCCCTTGCTCATCCCCATCTTTTGGGGTGTCACCTGCATCTGGGCACGTTTTGGGCCCCTCAGTTCAAGAAGGACAGGGAATTACTTGAAAGAGTCCAGCAGGGCCACAGAGATGATGGAGGGAGTGGAGCATCTCCCTTCTGAGGAGCGGCTGAGGGAGCTGGGTCTCTTTAGCTTGGAGAAGAGGAGACTGAGGGGAGACCTCATTCATGTTTATAAATTTGTAAAGGGCGAGTGTCAGGAGGAAGGAGCCAGGCTCTGCTCAGTGATGTCCAATGCCAGGACAAGGGGCAATGGGAGCAAGCTGCCGCATAGGAGGTTCAGTCTGAACATGAGGAAAAGCTTTTTCACTGTGAGGGTGACAGAGCACTGAACAGGCTGCCCAGAGAGGTTGTGGAGTCTCCTTTTCTGCAGACATTCAAGGCCAACCTGGACGTGTTCCTGTGTGACCTGGTCTGGTGATCCTGCTCTGGCAGGGGTTGGACTGGGTGAGCTTTTGAGGTCCCTTCCCACTCCTAAGTTTCTGTGATTCTGTGATCTGAGTGCCCTTCCTGGTCCTGCCAGCCCCTTTGCAGCTGGGCTGTATGGATCTTCTCTTCCCTGACTCAATCCCCCTGACTGCCCCTGCCCTTTGCTCTCACCGCGCAGGAGCCCATCTCATCCTGCTTCTCCTTGCCCTCACCCCAGGGCTTGCAGCCTCCACCGAATGGGGATCATGAGCCCATCACCACAAACCATCCACTCTCAGAGGAGGATGAGCTCTTCTTTTCTGGTCAGCTGTTTGAGGCCAGAGGCCGGGTCCTGACAAGCCTCCCAGATTTATGGTTGAGGTGATTTTGGCCCCAGCAGCAAAAGCTGAACCCATGGGGATGTGAATGCATGGATGTGCCTGAGGAACTGCCTTCTGCAGCACCCATGGGGCACACACCCTAAGCCACAGCCCAGCTGCTCACTGTGTGCCCCCAGCCCTGCACCACATCTGTACTCCCACAGCCCCATGGCAGGGCTCTGTGCTCCAGCCCCACAGCACAATGTCCCTCTTCCCTTCTGGTGCCCCAGGGATGTGGGGAACAGGGCACATGGATGCCATGTTCCCACATGGCAGTGGGGGTCCATGAGTCCTCCACATGCCACAGCATGGGCAGAGGACTCTGTGTGAAGGAGGGTACACCCCCAGAGTGTGTCACCATTCCTGCCACCACAACCCTGATCCCTTTCCACCAGCCATGCCCAGCTCCACTGCACAACACTTCATCCGGCTACCACACGCAGGCAGGGTGCAGTGTACCCTCCACCTTCCCTGGTCCTTCATCATGCTCAGTGTTGAACCCTTGCAGGGGAACAGGAACATGGTGCTGTCCTGGCATGGTGAATATCACTGGCTTGCAACCAGCACCCAAATAAAGGAGCTGAGGAGCTCAGCCACCTCTGGGTGTCCACTGCATGGAGATCAGGATACATCCCATCATTTCACCTTGAGATTTGGTACTTTCCACTCCCGAAGGGCTATCCCCTCTGACCGGGGAAGCAGGACATTTCCTTCTCCCTCTGTTCACTTGTGCATCTCCGGCACAGTGCAGCATCACGATGTGTGGGATGCAGGGGCCAGGGAGGGCGTGCAGGGCCGTGGGACCATGCTGTGCCCACAGCCGGGACTCTGCTCTCATTCCAGCCCTCTTCCTCCACTTGTATAACTGCGGTAAACAACATCCCACATGAAAAGATGTGTGGGAAGTATGGGAAGCGAGGGGAGCTGTTTCCAATTCTGGGCCTCTTAAAACTTGTCCTTCCTGGAATGAGAAGAAAAATATGGTCTTGATCCTGGAGATAAGGACAGCAACAGTCAACATGTGAGATGTCTGGAAGGATTTTGTGCCATCCTGGTCATCAAAGAGGAGTGGAGACGTCGCCAACACAACCTCACCACCTGCGCACATCAACAAGCAGCTCAGATGTTGTGATGAGTGCCCAGGGTGACATCTGCTCCTCTCCAGGATTGCAATGGAAAGGTGATGGGGTGGCAACCTTTTCCAAGAAGTAGAGACATTTGAGCACAGGGGAAGACGCCTGAAGGTGTCCCTCAGAGGAGAGTTTATTCTGTGCTGCCAAGAGGTGCCAAGCTCTCCTCAGGCAATGCCAGAGCTCTCTTTCAGAGCCTCTGTCCATAAATTGAACAAGCACTGAACAAAGCAAGCATGGTGATCAACTCTTTCCTTCTTCCAAGGGTGGAGCATCTTCAGAAACTCTCTCCCCAGGTTGCAGGGTAGGGGAATTTAAGAAGAAGAAGGCCGCATCACCGTAGGCACCCTAGAGCCAGGGGCTCTGATGCTCCTTCCAAGCAGAAGCCCATCTTGCCACAGATGGAGAAGACCATTTGCTGTCCTGGCCTCACCCAACACAGAGGTACTTCTCCAGGGTCTGACAGAAATTTTGGGTGTTCTCCAGTGGTAGCACAATCACAGCCTAAAGTGCAGGGAACAAACAGAGTCTTTTTCCACTCACGACTCTGACAACCTGTTCAAGGCTGTGTTACAGGCTGAGAAATGTGATTTTCCTTGACCTTCCTTTATCAGAAAACCATACCATTGGAGAATAACTTTTTTTTTAAGAAGCCTCCAACGTCTCCAGTCCAGTCGTACTCAGAGCAGGCCTAACTGCAAAGCCAAATCCATTTGCTCAGGGTCTTGTCCATGAGCAACTTGATCTGACCTGTGTGCCAGGGCTGCACAACACATTTATTCTTGTGTCCCAGTGGTACCTTCCTTGCTTGCAACATCTGCTTGTTGACCATTTTGCCCTTACTGTTAACACCTGAGGAGGGTCTGACTCTGTCTTCTCTACAGCTCCCCTTTAGGCAGAGGAAAATTCAGTCAGATCTCCTTTTGACCTCTCTTCTCTGGCCTGAACGATCCCATCTCACACATCTTCCCTCCAGATGTTGGCTGTTGCTCTTACTAATACAGCACACCGGTTGGCCTTCATTGCTGGAAAAGCGCTCTGCTGATTCATGGTCAACTTGTCTACCCAGTCCCCATGTCCTTTGCTGCAGAGCTGATGCACCCAAGCTGCTCAGTCCTCAGCCTGTCCTGACACATGCGGTTGCTCCATCCCAGGTGCAGGACACAGTATTTGTCACTGCTGAACTTCACAAGGTTCCTATTGACCCATCCATCCAGCTTGCCAATGGGACAGAAGGAGCTCAAGGCACCTTAAGGTCCCTCTGTGACTTTATCTGAACCTCAATGATCGCTTCCTTTCAGCATGTTTTCCTGAACAAAAAGCTGCCGGACTATTCCCAGGGTCATTGCTGCTGCCGATTTTGCAGACCAATACAACATTTGCTTCACTCCAGACTTCTGGAAAGCAGTAGCTTTCATGTTAAATTGCCTGCTTCAGTTAACAGAGCAGCTGCTACATTCTTTGTCTCCCTGAGCACTCTCAGCTCTACCATGTGGTTCTGGCGTTTTGTTTTTTAACATATCAGTTTGTTCCAGTACTTTTTCTTTCCTGCTAGCTCAAGACTAAGATATATATCTGCTTTGCAAATATCTGGGATGGGTTAAGAATGTATTCTTGTCTGCTGATAGGATGGGTCATAGGAGCACTCTTTATCTGCTTCAGTGCAAAGTCACCCAAGTTAGGTTCAACTGGCAAAAGGAAATAGTTGAGTTTCCAGATGCCTTTGCTGCCTTAAAGAAAACCTGGGGGTGTTCACCTGTCCTTCTCTACTGCTGGAGCCATGCACAGGATCCCCAAGTAGAACGAGGAAGGAGGCAGAGGTAGATTTCACCTAGCTCTGGTTGTAAATTCATTTCAGTCCTGACCAGTGTTCAACACCCCCTCTTGAGTTAAATTGTTCTCCCTGCCCCAAGACCCTGGAGACATGGGTTTCTCATTAGTGCAGCCAGCCTAGAGGGGATCAAATGGTAAATGGAGCAAAGTCTAGCTGGAGGC
>NW_010183061.1:0-782 GCF_000695765.1 Mesitornis unicolor
TAAACAACTTTATATCTAGTTTTGCTTTCTTCTTGGCACATTAGGTATGTTAGGTTTCCTCTTCTTTCCTTTTCCTGAAGGCAGTGAAAACAATCTTCTTCATCACCTTAATTATTTGGCTTTTAAGATGACTGGAATTAAAACACATCCTCTATGTTTTCTTTCTTCATATAGTCCTTATTTTGAAATACAGCCCTGCCCGCAGCGTTTAGCTTTTATCACTATTCAGGCATGCAGTAATAAAGTTACTTAATGAGCTGCAAGCTCACTTTTTTCTGTCTGGGTCCTGTTCACATGATATGACCGTGCATGTGATGCACTGAGAAGAGGTCCCTAGAGCACAGCCCTGTACAGCAGGGACGATTCTGTCTTCAGAATCTAGTCAAAAACTAGGATGGTGCCATCTCAACCCTGCACGTTTCCCTAGGACAAGTTGATACTTACAAGGTGGCAACCGTGTTTCTCACAATCCCTCCAGTGGCATTCAGAGCGAACGTATTCTGCACAGACCTTCAGTAGGACAACGCAACTCCTGTCACCGTCATACAACAAAGCACGAGGCTGCACGACTCCACCAGGTATTCCAGCTCCTAACCTCAACGCCTGCATCTCTCAGCCTGCTTGCTCATCTACAATGCACAGATAAAGCCTCTGCCAGACCACAAGTTCATAAGGATGCTGATGGAAAATGACACAAGTATGTAAGTGCTCTGTGGCATCGCACCAAGGCGCAATGTCATGGGGGTGATGCCATGAGATGGCAGATTATGACATATGCAGTG
>NW_010183062.1:0-1624 GCF_000695765.1 Mesitornis unicolor
CCCCCGCAGAGCCCCCTTCCCGGCGCCGAAAACATCGTATAGCTCGACCCACCCCCACCCAGGGACTGCCCCATCGCCAGCCCCGGGGGCTCAGAGACAACCAAAGCACTACGGCACCAGCATGGAGGGACAGGCCAGGACACGGGTGGGGAGCCCGGAGCACTTTAATGGGGCGCACGTCCCCTCCCTGACCCCAAAACGCTGCCTCCGCGGAGCCGTGCGGAGATGAGGGGTCTCACACCCAAAGCCGGCCTCAATTCCTTGCCCCGGGGCTCGGAGGGGACGTGGGGGTCCTTCTTCCTGCACAGCCCTGCTCCAGCGCCATGGTGGGCCATGACAGAGCAGCATCCGAGCCCCCCACGGCCTCTTGAGACGTCGTGACAGCCCCCAAAACGCCCCGGTATGCTGCCCCCCTCCGCTGCTGTCGAAAATGATGCCCAAAATGCAGGGGGGGGACTCTGGAGCATCACAGCTGGTCCCTGCCCCGTCCTCTTCGCCGGTTATTTAGCAGGGTTATCTTCGCCTTTGCCATCCCTACCCAAAAAATGGGGTCTGGGCACCTGCTGCTGCCCCAAAAGGGCTAACGGGGGTTGGGGAGGCGATGTCATCACCCCCAGGGAGATGGCAAGGGGGCGGTGTGGGGTCTGGTGGGTTTTGGAGACCCCTGGGGAGGGTTTTCCCCCTTCCTGGGTCCAATGGGCGAACTCAGCGGGGCCATCAGTCCCCAAAAACCTCAGCATGGGGGTTGGCAGCCAAAAAATCCTGTCCTTTGGCTTCACCCATCACCTCCAGCCCGGCCTCAGGGGCATTTCTGGGTGAGGGGGCCACATTTTGCCTTGCCAAAAAAAAAACCCCAAACCCAACCAACACCCAGTGCAGAAGCCACTGGGGTTGGGGTGGGGGGAAACCACGACCCTGTGCCACCCCCTCACCGCAGCAGCCGCCTCCCAGGGCAAATTCAGGCACCGTAGCAAACGCCTCAGCACCCCCCTCCTCTGCCTTTGCGGCTCTTCCTCCCTGGTTTTTTGGGGTGGGGGTGTCAGTATTACACGATGCGGGGCTTGGGACAGCTCCGGGTGTTGTGTCGTGGTCACCGTCCCCCCCTCCTGTAAATACCCCGCGACTCCCGAGAGTGTTTATGGAGCGTGGAGCCTCATAGACGTGTTTGTACACTACGGATTCTGCAGCAGAATATTTTGTAAGAAACATTCGCTGTTTTGGGGAGGGGTTTTTTGGGGTCGGTTCTTTTCATGTTGGTTTTTTCTTTTTGGGGGGGGTGTTATTTTTTTTTTTGTAAGCTCTATTTTTGTATATTTAATTGCTATTTTAAAATTCGAATAACGCCTCTTTTTTGCTAATCACACTCTTCTTAAGGAAAACAACAACAAAAAAATACAACAACCAAAACCAACACAACACAACACGGTTTGCATGTGATTTGACTTGAAATGTAAATAAAGGCAGGTTTTTTTTGGAAGCTGGGGTGTGTTTTCATCCAACCCTTCCCTGGCTAAACTCTGGTCCTTCAGGAGAGGAAGGAAAAGCTGTTGTGGGTAGGAAAAAATCTCAGTTTGGGGTGAGAAAATCCCATTTTTATTATTCAATCTATTCATCAATGACTTGG
>NW_010183063.1:0-4471 GCF_000695765.1 Mesitornis unicolor
CAGGGATGGAGGTGAGGCTGACAATTTACTGAAAAATGGGGTGCTATGATAAGCGGGTTCAGGGTAAGTTTATTTCCTCTTTGTTGCAAGTTTTTCTCCACAGCAGAGCTGCGCATTCACTTGCATTGAGCAGGCAGCAATCCCTGGCCCTTCCTCCGAGCAGGGACCTTAGCATAACGGAGTGCTTTTGAATCCCATCCATTTTATTCTAAGTATATTCTTAGAACATATTAACCACAGTTTGCCATCACAGTTGGGAGATCCAAGAACCTATCTGGGCTTTGGGGGCTTTTCTTTATCCCCCCCCCTTCTAATGCAGAGGAAGGCTCCAAGACTGGAAACTGCTGGAGAAATATGATTTTATCCACCATACGAACTACTTTTGTGAGAGATAATACCAAGATGTGGACCACAGCTCTTTAAATGCCACAGGCCTATTTCTTCTCCATACCAAAGTCCTTTACCGCACTTCAGCAGTGTCTCCAAGTCTGGAGTCTTGGAGTCTTGTCTTGAAGTGTGTGTAAATTCTATGTATGGCCACCAAAAGCCTCTTCATAGCTTTAAGAGGCCTTGCAGTAACTCAGAAGTTTTGCGGCTGCTCTCTTTATCTGCCCTGTGATGCCTGCTTTGACTTATTGATTCTGAAGGGTGTTAGCAATCTTCCTGCAATTAGGAAAAATAAGCCATGGGACAGGCTGTTAATTGCTACAGCAGCAGCTGAGCAGCACTGGCTTCGGCAGACACTGCTGTCTGTGGAGATGGTGTGTTTGACAGTGTCTGACAAGGTGCAGCCACCACAGAGCTGTCACCAAAACGGCAGTCAGGCATTCACAGCACAGAATCACAGCATCACAGAGCAGTTTGGGTGGAAGGGACCCCAAAGCCCCCCAGTCCAACCCCCATGGGCAGGGACACCTCCACCAGCCCAGGCTGCTCCAGGCCCCGTCCACCCTGGCCTTGGGCACTGCCAGGGAGGGGGCACCCAGAGCTTCTCTGGGCAACCTTGGCCAGGGCCTCACCACCCTCATGGTGAAGGGTTTCTTCCTAAAGTCTAAGAAACCCATCTGTAGCACAAGTGAGATCTCCATGTGTGTAATTTCCCCCCCACTTAAAATTCTGGGGGCAAGGCCTGTGGGAACCTGAGCTGCCAAAGGCTGTGACAGCCACAGCAGCTCCTGACCCTGGCGCTGGGGGTCCAGGTTGCCACTCGGCTGATGATGAAACCAGATTTCCTTGTGTTTCATTAAACCTCAGACAAATCACCATAAAAAAAACAGAGACAGAGGACTCTAAGGGTCCCCGTGTCCTCGTCACTCAGATCAAGGGCCTGTCCACAGTCCTCACCACGTCTCTCATGATTTCTTACCTTGCTACATTTCTTCTGTCCCTCCAGTTTTGCCAAGCGACCAGAGAAAGCCAAGCATGTGCTGGAAGGCGATCATGATGGAAACCACCTTAAGAGTCAGATATTCTGGTTTGTTTTCTTTGCTTTTTCTCAAGAAAAATTAGGACAGCATGAAAATAATCTACAGGCCACAGCTATGGGGCTGCTTTGCCATCTCCAAAAAAGGCCCCCCCACAGGGCAGTGTGTGCGATGGAGACTGCATGGGAATGCCAGCCCAAGAGCGAATGCAAAGCAAATGAACTACAACTCCCTTGAGGCACTGCAGAAGGATTTAAAAATGGAAATATTTTGGGTTTGCCTCATTTGACAAAAGGGCCACCTTTTTCCATGGAAAAACGAACTGAAAATACACATTTTGTCAGAGTTTTCATCAAAAGTGTCTGTGGAAAACCTTCAATTCACCCCCCTCACTGCCCTCCCCCTGCTCTGTGGATGGCTGAACAAGGGACAGGATGAAGACAGTTTCCCTTCCCTGCTGACCTGAGCGCTGCAGGGCCAAAAACCCAACTTCATGCCTTGCTGTGCTCCCGTTTTCTGCCAGGGTCTCTGCTGTGAAAAGCCTCTGGAAAAGTTTGACGAGCGCCAAGCAGCATGGCCCTGTGCAGTGCACCTTGCTCCAGAACTGCTGTGGGACCAGAGGACATCACTGCTGCCAAAACTGAGCTGCTTTGCAGCTTTCAGTGTGAGCGGGGAGAGAGGGCAAGGCCAGCAGTGGAGACAGAGGATGACAGGGCACTGGTTATTAAATATCTTTAAGGATTCACAGGCAGGAGCCACTGGTTTTGGAACCCTAAAATTTGGTTTCCCTCAAAACACGCAGTGGGTAAAGCCCAAGGATGCCACGCAAGTCCCCCTGGACTGCAGACAGAGCAGTCCCCGTGGCGCTGATCTGCAGAGCTGGGTGCCCCTTGCGCCCCAAAATATGCCCCCATGGGCAGGTTGAGTGCCCGTTTCCTCATCGGCTCAGCCCCAGGCTGCTCACAGCCCCCTGCTCCAGTGGGGTTTTTAAATCTGTTTTTCAGACCCCTTTTCCCAGGCTGTTGGTGCACACCATACCCCGGCACTGCACAGATGTTGCTCCGTTACGTCTTCAGAAAGGCAGAAGTGGGAGGGAGAAGGGGGTTTGCCTGTCTTGAAGCCGGGGAGGGGGAAATAACCCAATAAAAGCCATTTTGGCTGAGCTGCGTGGCTGGGTGGGTGCAGGGGTTCCTTGCGTCGCTTCTCCTTTTTTGGCCAGGAGCCGGTGCGCGCCGGGGATTGGCTGCGGAGACGGAGACGGAGACGGGGATGGAGGAGCGGGCGGCGAGGCCGCGGGGAAGCTCGGTGCCTGCAGCTGACGAGAGAAGCAAAACAACGCTCACGCATTTGTCGAGCGAATCGCAGCTGTTTTTATAGGAGACGCTGTGCCCGTGTCTTAACCAGGAATCCAGGGCCCGAGCTGATCTCCCCGTAATGAGAAATAGCTCGGCTCAGGCCCCCTCCTCCCCATCTCACACACGTCTCTGGGGCACAGTTGTGCAGAGCTGTGCACAATCAGAGTGGTTTGGGTTGGAAGGGACCTCAAAGATCAACCAGTCCAACCCCAAATTGTTCCTTTAGGTGCTGCTCTGCCAGGGTGCTTATTATTCTTGTAGCGATACCATTTTTTGTCTCAGAGCCGACATAATTGAGGCACTGGACAATACCCCCAGCCCTTTCTGGGAAGGGCAGACTTGTTGCTCCTCTCTTGCCAAGCGTGCCCTCTTTGTGCTGTGTTATTCCTGCATGGATAGACCCACAAAACTGGCGTGCGATGCACAAAGCGACGTCTGTGCTCGCTTTGGCCTTGCAGCTCCATTAGGGTTCACTGCAACACGCTGGGGTTGTTGGAAATGCCGCCAAGGACGGTTGGAGGGGCTGGCAGGGAGGGAGCAGAGAAACAGAGGTGGAAAAAGCTATCGAGGGGTGAGGAAAAGTGATCTGATTCAAGAATGAGGACAGGAGGAGGAGCTGAGGCTGGTACTGAAATGGTGAGATAGTCATGGAAGAAAAGGCCAGAATAAATGTCCACAAACAGAGGCTTTGGGAAGTTCAGGGATTTCTAGGACAAGAGGGAAAGCAGAGGCTTGAGGAATGAGATGCAGAAAAAAAGAGGAGCAGTCAGAAGTGAAGATTAGACACTGGAGAACAGGGTTTGCAATGATATTCCACTTTGCCAACAACCATTTCTGGTGTTTTTCTTAAATCATCAGGCTCTTGGAGTCATGCAACTAAGTGAGGTTCCCAAAAAAGCCAGTATTGACTCTCTAAAGCTCTTCCTTTAAGTCGATCTCCTCGTCTCTAGGGTCTGTCGTTTCTATTGCCTCGCTACCCAGCAGAGACGGTTGTCAGGTGTTCTTCAGGTTACTGCTTCTGCACGAGACTGAACACAGAGCCCTGGAAAACGAGCGCGCTGCTTCTTCAGGTCGTTCCAGACTAACCCGATGCAGGAAGCACAGGAAAATCTATATGGCCTGTTTTCTAGACTTCTGAAATACCTTGGAATGTCTGATTTTCTGAGGTTTTACCCAAATGTGCCCTGAACACATTCCTTTTTCAGGTTTTCCTATCACAAAGCACCAGGCAGCTTTGTCGTGCAGCGATGACGGCCCTGTGTCCAACACAGCCGTGCTGTGGAGAGGTTTTCCCATAGATGGTGTGGGATGGGAAAGGGCTGTGGTTTGTGACCAGAGACGATGTGGGATGGGAAAGAGCCTTGGTTTGTGACCGTAGATGATGTGCGTTGGGGAAAGACTGCAGTTTGTGCCCACAGGTGATATGTGTTGGGTAAGGACCGCAGTTTGTGCCTATAGATGATATGCATGGGGAAAAGGCCACAGTTTGTGCCCACAGGTGATGTGTGTTGGGAAGGGGCCATGGTTGGTGTCACTGAGTGTGGTTCCTGCTGCCTGCCCAGGGGCTGAGCTTGCTGCTGGTGCTGACTGGGGGTACACGAGGTCCTGCAGTGGGGAGAGGCCACAGTGTCACACTGAGAGGAGTGAACAGATCTACATATGTATACACATACACATACACATACACATACA
>NW_010183064.1:0-5555 GCF_000695765.1 Mesitornis unicolor
CAACTCTTAATATTCTGTGATTCTGTGATTTGTCATAAACCTTTGAGTCCTGCTGTTAAGCCAGTTTTTACCCACTTTTATAGTCCACCTGTGGACCATCTATTTCTCTTGCCTGATGGCAAGGATTCTATGGTATACCATGTTGAATCCCTTGCTAAAGCCAAAGTACACAACACCAGTTGCTTTCCCCTTTTGGTAGCTGAGACAGTCTTTTTATCATGGAAGGCAACCAGGTTGGTCAGGCACAATTTGCTGATAATAAATCCATGTTGACTGTTACAAATCATCTTCTTGTCCTTCATGTGTTTGAATATGGCCTCCTGCATAGTATCCCTGGGGACAAATGTTAGACTGCCCAGTCTGTAGATTCCCTAATCTATAGAAACAACTTTACAGTAAGTGCTATTAAATTTGCTTACTTCAGCCTTAAAATAAGAAGGTGAAGAGAACTGGAACAGGAGAGAAATCTGACCTTTTCCTTTATGTATTTTTTGTCTCTCTGTTGGCATTTTTTCCTTACATAACATGTTAAGAATCATCCTTTTTATTTTATTACATTGAACTGAAAGAGGTAACAAGATTTTCTGAGGGAAGAACTATTACAAAGTAAGTTCTTCCACCAAGCTTTCTAGTACTGACAGAGAAAGGAAGAGAGTGCATTTGCTTAGCTGACTTGGAGAACACACTTTATATCACAGGGAACTTTTAATAGTGCCACTCATTTTTCAGAATTTTATATTAAGTCCTAAACTAAAGAGCTCTTGGAGGTCTCTTATTTTATTGTGTACTTTGTCTAGGTTGCTGCAACAGGACTTCTCCTTAGAAATTATTTTAATTTTTATGCCAACTTCTTATGTTTTCTCCTCTTGTCTTCACAAAAGAATGATTTGAACCCATGTCTTCCTCTTCTGTGAAAGAAAGATAAAGATCTCCTATATGACCGTCAGGAGGCTGGCTTCAGTAAGAAGAGGGACCATCTTTTTGTCAGCCTGAGAACTTTTTGCACAGACATTTTAGTTAGAACTTTGTCCTAGCACTTAAAAATGAATTCACAGTTTCATCTTGAAAACCACATTCCTTTCTTCCTTCCTCCCGAATCCCAAGAAGCCTAAAGATAGGGAGTGAGAGAGAAGCTGCGTATAGAGAAAAAGAACAGATCCAGCACAACAAAGTGAACTGTGCTGCTTTATGAACAAAACGACTTAAAACATTTTCGAACATGCACAAGAGGGATTTAGGCAGCAAATAAGCCAAGCTGATGCTGACCTTGCCAGTGTTACAGGGGTAATATTTTCACTAAGATGAGCTGGTTTTGTTAGGCAGAAGCATACTTTCTATCAGTATCAAATTATCTGCTTTTTTCTGTCTTTCTTGAAAACATTTATTGTAGCCACTACAGGAGAGGAAAAATAAAGATTCTCCCTTCTGTGTTATTTCTTATATTTACCTCATGCACTTTAAGAGAGCAGCTATGCAGCACAAGCTTTGGCATGCAATTGTAAGTTGGTTTTGTTTTTGTTTTTGTTTTTTTTTGTTTTGTTTTTGTTTGTTTTTTTGGTTTTTGTTTAGTTTTGTTTCATCTTGGCTTTAGTGCCAAAGTCCATTTTTTGCCAGTGTTGTGTGATGCTCTGCACTGCGTGGTTAAAACCATTTTTTTCTGGTTGTGCATGGAAACTATCAGAGCATATAGTAGTGTCACTGTGAAAGTTGTAAAAGCAGTAACTTTCCCATTGTTAAATCAAGCTGCCAGTACAAAAGCCCTTTCCCAGACTAGGTGGTACTTTCAGCTATCTGCTTGTGCAAAGCCAGTTACAGAACTGGGTATTTTGATTATCATAAATATACCACCTGACCTGTACTCTGTAAAACACCAGTTCTTCTCCTTTCGTGACAATTCTAGTTGTGCTTCTGTTAATTTTATGCAAACATTATTCACTGTTTTGAAATGCAGTGCGTGTTCTCTCTGTAGGTGTCAGACCTAAGAATTATCAGAAGAAAATATTTTTATCAATAATTTAAAAGCACATATATTTAGCCAAGGGTAATAAAACCAGTTATTCTCTGCCAAGTTTGTATTTTTTATAAGCTAGTCTCAGAGTGTAGCCACTTATGTACCAAGCTATTTTGTACAAGATTCATTTCCACCAATAAAACGTATGTATATATTTGGTGTTTCTTTTTCTTGCTCGTCTCCAAACAAAATGCTGATAGGGTTTGATGTAGGAACTTCTTATTGGAGTCCACACAAAGAGTACTCTTTGAATTTAATGAGAGTGACTGTGGAAAAGAATATTTTTTGTTTTAGTATCTAGTCTGGCCTTTGTTTGGTAAGAATGGAGTTCTCCTGTATTAGTTCAGCTCACTGAAGGAACCAAAGGTGGGATCATATTCTGTATTTATAAGGGCAGAGAAGGGGAAAAGAGAGTTCAAGGAGACTTTCTGCTGTCTGTGCCTCTTCTGTGTGCAAGGATACCCTCATATATGCCTCTGAAAATAAACAGTTATGGAAGCGTTGTGTTTTGGTTCAGGCAAGACATCTTTTGGGGTTCCTTTTGTGCCTGTGTGCAGCTAAGAAAAGGTGTGAGATGGAGGGGCTTGTTGAGAGAGATATTTAGGAAAATAAAAGTTGCTGAAATTAGCAAACAGAAAGAAAAACTAAATTGTATAAACTCCACGAATGTATGAAGTTTATTTAATAAAAAAAGAAAAGGAGGCAGGGAAGGTGCCAGGCATCTGTTGGAACTTTTGCGTGCGAGAGATCCATGTACTGTGTGTTAAATGGAGGCTTATTTCATTTAACTATGACTATATAGTTAAAGCAAGGACTGAAATGAAACAGGTCAAAGAAATAACTTAAAGCAAGTTTGAGCAGAGAAAATTGTAATTCAATGGATGTTCTGTGCATATATGAATGCTTCTAGAAGTTCTCAGACTCAGATACCTGACAGTGCTGAGATAGGTGAAAGAAAACTGACTATTTTCAATGATTTTCATTTCCTAGTGCAATTGTGGGTCTTCCACACTAGTACTTTGTAAGATTTTTGTAGTATTCATATGCTTTGGTATAATTGATCTTGTAACCCAAAGTAGTTTTAAAGAAGGGGATTTGATGAGAAATAATAGTCAAAAAAGGAATACTCCTATAGCTTTGACTTTAATAAACATGAAATTTCTGAAGTCTTTTATTTCTAAACTGTAATATTTTTAATTTGTACTAGAGCCAGAAGGCAGTAACAGTGACGCTTGGTCAAGATTTTCATCTAGACTGATTATGCCAAATCCTCCTTTTGTGTTTTTAGTGGTGCAGTAATACTTCATCTGCTCAGAAAATACTAGCCAGTCCAAGGCAGGATGTCAGGAATTCGTTTATTTTTGATGCTGCCTCTGACTTCAAATTTCTTCCTTAATTCCAAATGATACATAATTTTTTTCCAATGTTTTTCTAACCCTTTAAAGTGGCACTACATTGAAGAAAAGCCTGTTTCTTAACCCTCTTAAGAAAGGTCCCTGTATATGGACGAGGGGATCCTGATTTACAAGAGGATTCTCAGAGTGATATGAAGGGATGTGGCATGACAAGCTCTTGTATATATTATTTATTTTGGGGAACAGTTTGTTGACAGGCACAGGAAAAATGTTACCTGTTATTGGATTTTATGGGAAGTTTTCAGCAAGGATGAAGAAAGAGATGTTTAGTGCTGTATTAGCTGGTGAGATACTTCATGTGAAATTAATGCTTTCTGGCTCATGTTTGGCCCTTGTTCACATTATTTCTATAAAGGGTTATTTAATCCAATGATTTGAGGGAGACATTGCATTTGACTAATACTGAGCCTTTAAATTATGCCTCCTTTTAACAGACAAATTTCTTCCCATATTTTGTTCTTAAATGGTGAAATTGTAACTACTGAATTATGTATTGAGTGAAAGCATGTAGAGATTCATGCATTGATTATGACTGCATTGTGAATTTGATCAGGAAATTTTCATAATAACAATATAAGGAAGCTTTTCACCTTCTAATTGATTTTCAGGACGATTAAATTAAGACCTTGTCTAAGTACAACTGTCCTTATCAATTACTAGCAGAATAGAGAAATTAAAGGATTAAAAATTTACGTGTGTTAAGATTCAGTATTTAAGGTCTAAAATCAATCAGATCATAGACTGAATAATTCCATTATGACAAAACTATCATTCAGGATTAGACTGTGGTAATTTGAAGAAAAAAAGGTTGTCTGCACTAGTACATATGGGAAAAATTAAGACTGCCAAATTAAACAACTAGAACTTAGGAAATGGAGTTATAACAAACAGCATGAACTTATCTCAACCTTGTTATTTTCAGGTGCTATGATGGCATGTAATCAACTGATTAAAAATTAGCTTATTCATAGGTTCTGTGTATGGTACAGGCCAGCTGTTACTTTTTTAAAATAGTTGCTGCTCTGTATATGGCTTGATGTCTGTATGTATCTAATTCTTAGTAAATGCAGATTTTAATTTTTTTTTCCTGTGCTATTTTCACTGATCTGTGTACTTTCCAATCATTGACATTCAATTTTACAACACTTTTATTATTAGTTTTGTTTTATGAATGGGGACTTTGGGTTAAAAAAAAAAAAGGAGGAAATGCTAATTTTCAGTGCTCAGTTTTACATAGGTAGGACCTGAGTATTCAAAGTAGTTCATGTGTTTGAAGTAAAGTTTCCACTGACCTCTGTTCAATTAGGAATTAACACCTCTGCAGATCTCTGTGGGGTGTTTAAATGCAAGCATTTAAGAAAATGAAGAGTGCATAATAAGTGAATAATTCTGAAAAGTCTGACTTAAGTTGTTTGCCTCACATTGCGTAAGAACCTTGTGGCAGAGGTAGGGACAGATTTCTCCAGAGTGACATTGAACTGTGCTAGCTATGAAACTGTCCGTTCACTTTTCATACTCCCCTTCCTCTTTCATTAAACATCTGCAGTGCACTACATCAAATAAGACAGGCTTCTGTGCACAAAATCCTTATTTGCTACATGAATTCTGGTTTAGTTGCTGAACATCATAAAATCCTTGAGGCAGATATCTTATGGGAAATGTGTGTTTGTATAATTGTAGACTATATCGTTATTCGTCCTGTGTTTGTGTATGCATTAATTTTTTGCAGACAATTTTGCTTTCTTGTTTCCAAAATTTTAAGAGTTTACTTTTACAGACCTAATATGGTCTAAATAGTTATTCTGAATAGCAATTTTTTTTAAAACCAAGCAAACAGTGTCATAGGAGAATCCCAGACATAACCATTATGTGGAACATTGCTGACTAATACAGATGTCAGTGTGTAAAAATCTTTAATAGTCATGAAATCTCTTTCTGATCTGAACTATTAGAGACACCGACTGCTGCACTAGATGATCCCCTGTATGTGAAGGATAGAGTGCATGCTTTTCCACTGGGTTCTGTGTTTACTAGCAACATGCTTTTTCAACTGGATTTGTAAGAATAATTCTTACTAGTGTTTATAGGTTCTCCTGGTTTTTTTATTTACTTTCCCTTCTTCCCCCCCC
>NW_010183064.1:5565-13534 GCF_000695765.1 Mesitornis unicolor
CCCCCCATTTCTTTTGCTTTTTCATCTTTTCCCTGTTCTGACACTATCCAGATTTGTTTCTTTCTCCCTTTCCCCCACCCCCTTTATTTTTTCATCCTGGTTTGACCATTATAACGTCCTTGATCGTCTTTCTTCTGTGTTCTTCAAAGTGCTGTCATTTTTTCTTTATTCTGCCAGGCTCCAAGTGGTAGAAAATTAAGAAGCCAAGAGAAAGACTCTTCACCTTCCTTTCTAGTGTCTAGCCCACCATCAGAATTTGGTGGCCAGGACCAATTTTATGAAAGAGCCTTCTTAGCCCCTACATTTCTAAGATGCAGAGTTTCCATGCAAATGTAATTTTTGTTTGAGAATTTTGTTACCATCCCCTAGTTAACTATCCTGCAGAGAGCTATTTCCTGACACTGATAAATTTAGACTTCCATCTTTTTTACCTCAGGATAACCGCACTGTAACGAATTCTTATCTCTGATCCACAGAAAGAAGGAACCAAACCACTTCTGTGTAAAAATGTATAAAAGAGTGATTTAAATTACTCCTTCATAATAATAACGAAAAAGTATTTGGCATGAAGCAAATATGGTTACAAAAGACTTTCTTTTTCTTAAGAGAGAATATTTAAAAAGCATGTGAAAGTTGCAACATTTTAATTTGTCTAAATATTTTTTAGTTATTGTATGTATGTACAGAGTTTTCATAAATATAGTAAGCTTTGTCAAAGGATGGTATCCTCAGGAAACAGCACACAGATTAGTTTTACACTAGAATGACATTCTTTTTCACATGTTGCTTGCTAGTGTTTTTCTTCAGTAAGTGTTTTTCTTCAGTAAGTGTTTATTTTAAAAAAAAAAGGAACTAAAGCATGTAACAGGTATTAGATTAGATACTGGTTATGTGTAGCTTGTTATTTTGAATTGTATAGTGTAACCCTCTTCCTTTTTTGAGGGGCTATATAATGGTGTCTTTTTCAACTATGAAAGCAAATACGTCTAAACCGAATTATTTTTCAAGATACATCCCTAGACTAAGCTGGCATTACACATTTCTTTTCCACTGTTCCTATCTTTTCCTCAGGCTGTTCATACTTTCCATGACATGCTCTTGACTTGATAGATGATCCCTAAAAGAGGGTTAATTTAAACTCAATATTAGGAAGAAATTCTTTACTGTGAGGGTGGTGAGACTCTGGAACAGGTTGTCCAGAGAAGCTGTGAATGCCCCCTCCCTGGAAGTGTTCAAGGTCAGGTTGGACAGGGCTTTGGGCAACCTGGTCTGGTGGGAGGTGTCCCTGCCCATGACTGGGAGTTGAACTGGATGATCTTTAAGGTCCCTTCCAACCCAAACCATTCTATGATTCTATGGAAACTGTAACCTTAAATAACAGCGCAGTATAGCAACAGAGAATTCAGAAAGCAACTGTTAGCATAACTATTAGAATGAAAAAGCAAACCTGCCAAGTAATGTTGTTCTGGTATAACACCTATTTAATATGGTGACAGAAATGTCATATACGAAATTACTGGAGGAACTGTTGAGCTCGACAGTGAATTGTTGCATGACTATTTTTTTAAAGACATTCTAGGGAGTGATATATTGTAATGTAGAAAAATCTCAAAAAGTAACTATACTTCTGTATATAGCCAAAGTGAGATTTGATCGAAAGTAGTTAGATCTGTGCTTACTGACTTAAGATCTATAATTGTTTAAGATTAATTGGGAACATAAATGGAGAAGCTGACAATCTGGAACCTTGACTTCTTAAAATTGCTGACCCAATTACTGCTAAGCCCTTTGCTGACATGTTAATATGTCTCTTTAAACTGGTAAATCACCACCATTTCTGTGTGTGCTAGAGTGGGTCCATCGGCAGAAGGAAGATGTAAGTTTAATTTAAATAATTATTGACCTATTATGACCTTTTCATTTCACTTGTACTGCTCATCTCAAGGTAAGCAATTATATTTTTATAGTGTTGGATGGTAATCAATGTACAGGAGCTATCTTTATTGATTTAAGTAAGGCCTTTGATCTGGTAATCACCAACTATTGCTATCTAGGCTGGCCTTAACTATACTGGATATTACTACAGTTATTTGGTTTTAAACCATGCAGAATTTAGGATTTTATTAAGATGTTGCAAGCAAAGTAATAAAAAAATAAAAAAATTGGAAAGCCATAATATTCAACTTCATGATCTTAATCAGAAGTTTGAAACAGATTATTTTATACAATAAATGCAATTTTCAAACTTATAATAAGCATTAGGCCAGCAACCAGATTTTTTTAAAAATTTTTTTTTTTATCAAGCAGATGGTCCTTTTAGGGTCAGCTTTAGTTAGTGGGAAAAGCCTGGCTTTTCTTTAATTTTTTAATTTGCTACCCATATTGGACATTTTTGGGAGGCAGGTTTAGTTCACTGGTTGTTTTTTTAAGTCCATTTTATACTGTGAATTCAGAGTTTCAAACTTCCACTCTTCCATTTGGAGGTGGAAACCAATCTGAAATTCTTACTCTTACTTTTTTTTTTTAACCAATGTGCACTTTTTGCACATGCATTTTATGCATCTTTTTAACCAATATTCACATCAATGTATTAGGTAAGAATAGTAATTGAAATATTGGACCTTTATCATAGTTTGTTGGTGGCAGTTGAGTTTCTTCCAAAGTTTAGTCATAGTCACAACTAATTAGTTCTCATTCTTTTCCTTACTCCTCATGCACCTCCTTCTTTTTTACCTCTTTCTTAATATTCCTCTTTGAATGTGTGTGTGTTTTTATTTCTTGCCCCCCCTCTCTTTTGTTTTAATGTATGCCTTTGGAAAACCTAAGTAGATATGGGTTTAAACTGTCTTTAGAAAACTGTGAAATTTGTGATCATTTTGCTCTGCTCCTCTAATGAGTTCCAGGGCCTCTATCCTTCTTGCAAAGGGAGTTCAGTCTTGCTCTGGTGAGCCTTGAAACTAACAGCAGTTGTTCAGAGAGGTCACCAACATAATGAGGAGGGCACTCTTGAGATATCCTGAACCACTTCCATGGATGGCCATGAAGATTAATATTGGGACCTTACATTTGACCTAATATTCTATGGAGAGTCCGTGTAGTTAGCAGAGCAAATGGGATGATGTGCTTATTTCAGAGAGTGTAAATAAAGCTACTGCATTCTAGGCTTTAAAAAAAATGTTATATTTTTTCCTCTCTCTGGTTTTTTTCTTTTAAATGTGATTTTAAGTATTGTGTCTTGTTCATGCTTGAAGGTCATGAAGGTGTGAGTTGTTATGACCAGGTGCATAGGTGAAAAGCATAATCTCCTTGCTAGTAGCAGGTGGAAGAAGGCAGGTTTTTGTGTGCTGCTGTCTCTGCCAGCCTGTGCTGAAATGACTGAGACTTGGTGTTTGAACTGTGTTTATGAAGAAGTTGATGATAGAGTAGAACTGCTAATTAAGCCCAGCAATATTCTTTCCAGTCTCCACATTTTGTAACTTCATTACCTGTAAGACCTGTAAAACTGCTATTTTGAAATAATTTGTTCTTTATTCGTTTATTGAAAAGGCATTTTATTCTTTGATTTCATATTTGTGCTATTTTGGCTTTACAACCCATTCATCATAATTTCAGAATTCTTCTGTCAGTCAGTGTTCTATATTTATTCTTGTTTCGTATTGCTAATAGGGTTGTGCAAGCACCCAGTACTGCAGTTAGCTTAATCCCAGCCTTGTTGTTCTGTCACACACACTATTTTTTTCAGTCTGTTGGTCAAAAGCTAAATAAGATGGTAAGTAAAGGCTGGGACTGATCAGCAGACTTGAAAAATTTAATTTAAGCCTTACCATGATCCCATTTCAGGACTGCAGGAGTTTAGAGTGGAGTGGCAGGTATATGCACATCTGAAGTCTTTTGTATCTCTAAATGCCTATAGTAGGATCATATTCCAATACAGCATTTAATTTTAAAATAATGTAGGTACTACAGTAAATAGAATCCCCATCTGTGAACATGGCTAAGAAATAAAAATAAAATTTACTTAACACTGAAATGGGTAATCTTAGATTGGGTAAAATTATGGGTGTTTTTTTCTGCTCTTTGGAAAAAAAATTGTTAAAAGTTAAATTCCTTAGAACTATGTTAAGCCTTGAAGTCACAAAGGACATTTACTTGTCTTTTGTACTGCTACAAAGGGTTTTTTTTTTAACACTCTGTCTGAGGAACTTGCCAGACAGAGGTCTCTTTCCCCATCAGGAGAATTTTCTTGTCCTGCTCAACATCTTTCTATACTATTTCACCTTCTTTAGGAGTACTCTGCCATGACTAAAGGACAATATAAAAGCTTTAAATATTTTCCTTATAGCAATAGCTTCACACTGGTCTTTCACACAGCTGTAAACCTTGTATCAGATTCTTTCTTAAAACTTTTTGCATTAAATTGCTATACAGGCAAAATATTAATTCTTTTCACCCAATTATGCTATAAATATATACCAATATGAAATATGTTCTCCTGAACAACCATAACCCTAAATGTGCTCCCTCGGCCCCCCACTCTACCACAGACTCTTTGTCAGATTGCAGGAGAGGGTTGAGATAAAAGCGATGTCATCTGGGTTTGGTACAGCACTGGGTATATGATAGGTATTTAATACTGATGATAAAAAAACAGACTGCCATGTTTCACATTAAAACTATTGAACTAAGTCATATCCTGGATGTATACTTTCTTAGGACTGTACTTGCTGATTTAAATTTCTTTCTTCCCACAAAAGTTCTTCCAGCTATCATAGGGTACCAGTTTATTAACCATTCCCTAATACACATTATAGATGGCAGGTGCAAGAGTCGTCGTCATTGTGCCCCAAGGCTAAGGCACTCTGCCTGAAGATGTTAGATCAGCCAATTTTATCTGTGTTTATAAAACTGACATTTCTATTTTCTTGTCTTTCAGGTAGCCAGAATGAGCTCTGTAATTCTTTTTTCCTTTTTTTTTTTTCCTTTTTCCCCCAGAGACTCATGAGATATGAATCATATGAAGTTATTTTAGATGTTTATATTATGCTGCAAATATTTTTAAACTGATCATATCAGTTGTGCAAGGAAAAGGGGAAGTATAAGCAAAGAAAAAAGATAATCTCTTGGTCCATCGGGTAAATTTTCAGTACGATATACGAGCATTTAGCCACACAAGTCCCATTAATGTTAATGGTCCCAAGCTTTCTTTTATTCATCACAGCACTGATTGCACTTGGTCAGCTCTTTATCAGTTTGAAATATTGACAGTAGGAGGAGGCGTTCCCTTAGCCAGGCCTGACTGTTGCAGTGCTCTTTTAACAGTCATCCTGCAAATGCTCCTGTAAATGGATTTATTTCAGCAGATCCAAAATACATCAACTGGATCATCTTAGCCAGGTGCTAGCCCCTTTGCATTGGCTCTAATTTGCAAAAGCATTGATTTTAAGCATTGATCATTACTTGGAAAGCACACTGTAGTTTTGCACTATCTTATTTATTTAACTTGTTACCTGTGGTGCTGCTAAAGTCCTATCTTTATCTTGTTAAGAAGTGATTGTTTGCTCTTTGTGGTTCTGATTATGATTTAGATTATAATACAAAACTATTCCCAGAAAATACATTGGCTGCAATAACTCAAGGTTTCTAAAATTTATGCTATGCATCTCCACTTTAGTGGTCTATAGGTCTGCTTCAAAATACTTTCAGTGCTTTCTGCAATTATATTGTGCTTATATGTATTGCAGAAGAGGTTTTTCTTTTTTGGTCATATTCTTTGTACTTTTATCTGTTGGAAAAGCAGGCTTTACTAGGTTTTAATTGTGGGAAAAATTGGAATAATTGGGCTTTTGGAGGTCTGCTTTTTGAACATTTTTTTAAGATGTCTTTCTCTGCTGTCCTGCAACATCTATGTAATGTTGTACAAGCAAGTAGTCATGGCATAAAATATTTCCCTATACTAAGCAAGGGGAGGAACTACAGAAATATATTGCTGTTCTGTTCTTTAATTCAGAGAGTCATTGTTATGACTTGTACTGATGGCACTCCTTGGTGCAGTATAGAATGATATTCCTGGGGAGTTCAGAAAGAAGCACACTATCTACTTCAGGGAGAGGGAAAAAAAAAAAGAGGAAATAATTCAGACTTGACCTGGTACTCCATATCTAAGCCTGTCTGTTTAAAATTGTTTGTTCTGAACATGCTTACATGGACATAAATTAGGATTTGTGTTGTTATTCTAGGGTAGTTAGAGTTATAAGAGCTCATACTTAGAATGGAGTGTGTCCTATTTTCTCCTGAGTAAAGAAAAAATATTGTTTAAATAGTAAATAGTCTCACATTTTTATATAGACCATTTTTTTCAGGCTTTGTCATTAATAGTGCTCTTTTATTCTGGTTTACCTTAAAAGGTTTTTGATTTACTAAAAATGAAGATTTGCCAGCAGAGGTGCCAACGCTAACAGAATGAATTCTCTTTTTTCTGTAGTAAATAGTGGAAATTTTGGTATAGTGGAGTTTTAGCTCTTGGGAGATTTTATTGTATGCATTTTCAAGTCATTCAGTGACTTGCTGCAGAGACAGGGAGGGAGGAGGGGGAATCTATTTACACAAATTACAGTCTTTGTTCCCATCAACCTTCATAATTGGATGAACAAAACAAAGGCTAGACTGGCAGGTACAACTACCCCAGGTAATATCTTTTGAGGCAGAAACAAATTGTTAAATGAATTCTGGAGCTAGGGCAAAACCTTCTTGGGAAGATTCAAGGAGGGGATGAGGGATAAGTGGTTTTGAGATTGTCTACCATTGGGAAGACTTACTGTATTGCAGAAGAAAAAGAGAGAGTTTCATCTTGGGATGAAAGCCATCCCTTCCATCAAAATTTTCACATTATTCAGAATGAATTCCTTTAGAAACAATTTGAACATTTATTTATTATGTTTTGGAGGTTTTGTTCAGTATTTTTGAAAGATGAAATATATTGTAAAGATGCTGCCTCTGCACTCTAGCTTTCAAATTTAGGTGTTTCTCCCATTTAATATTTTTCCTCCTTTAGGATTCTTTAGTCTTTCTTCCAACTTTTATATTTTTCTCTCCCAAATTGTTCCCTTCAGTGACTGAAATATGCCAGTTTGAGTTACTTATTCCAAACCCATGTTAGATTGTCACATTAGCATCACTAGTTTTCAAAAAATTAGGACATTCCTGTGTAAACTTCGTTATGCTGCTATGCTGCATGTGCTAAGAGGGGAAAACGAGCTGAATGGGAATCCTGGGTGAAGCAAAGACTGCATAATTGGTTTTATGCCAGACCTTCTGCCTTTCACATAGGCAGGAAAAGGCCAGGGAAATGTCATAGGTGGAAATCAGGGCAATGCAGCACTCCTGCAGAATTGCAAAGTGCTTGTCAACCTCAGCTGACCTAAGCAATGGCCAGTGCTGAAGGTTGCTTTAAAACAGAAATGTCCAGTTCTTCTGTTTTGAAAAGCCACCAACTTCTTATGTCTCAGAACCCCAGCATACCTACTGTGTGTTATGGGAGGAAATATCTTAATAGTTCCCAAGTGGTCCCTCCCCAGAGCTGTTGCTATGGGACAGGCCTGAGCTGGGTATAAGGTTTCAGGGTACTCCGGAGTCAGCCTTCATAGACCAAATACTTCCTTTCTACAGCAGTCTGGGATACGAGTGAACTGACAGTTCCCATGCCTGAAAGCTTTGCTGCCAGCAGCTTGATGCAGCAGCAGCACTTCTGCACCAACACAGCTGAGAACCAAATACTGCTCAAGAGCCATTGGCCAGCTTTCCTCTAAGGCTGGGCCATTCTACACTAGACAGGCCTTGCTGCTACAATTACACAGTTTACCCTTTTAGTAGCAAAACACAGTTTAGATTGAGTTTTTGGTAGTTGCTTTTTGATTTAGTGTTTTTAAGTTCATCTGTAAATAAACATGGCTTCACCAAGGGGAAGTCGTGC
>NW_010183065.1:0-799 GCF_000695765.1 Mesitornis unicolor
AGCAGCTAGCTATTCTGCACTGGGAGTCTGCTCCTCCTTCTTTTGTGAAAGTAGATGCATAACTTAACCCATCCAATTTTATCACATCTCATCTGATTTGGTCAGTAGTTTTCTTGATATTCAGTTTACTGGATGTGCTTAGTGGGTAATAATCCCATCCTTCTTTTAAAGAAATTAAAATACACATAAAGAAGCTAATAGTTTTCATAATTGCAAAGAAGTTTGAGCAATGTGATCCAGTGCATGCTAAGTCTTAGACTAAAAAAATGTTTGAATACTCTTAGTAGTACACAATTTTAATGCCAAACTCATAAGTCTCACTCTTCAGCTTTGGCAATGGTGGGTAGACCTATGAGCAGGATACATTCCATAAACTGGCAACTGAAGAGCACTGGCCAGAGAACAGCAGAGGTGGGACTGTGTTTACACCTGCGTTGCCAGACCTGTGCAACCCTGCACCTGCAGATGTGATTATTCCTTGTTACAGCTTTATTCTACCATGCAGCCCTTGCATCTGAGAGGATGAGACTGTATCAGTCCCATGATGAGCAGCACCCTACTCTGCAAGCAATAGCCAGCAGCAGAATCCATCCCTACGGGACTCTTCATTTAACTACTGGATGTCTCACACTGCCTCCCCATTCCATCACCTGAGGTTCTCTCTAAATCCACACACTGCTTCCAGTCCCAAAGCAAAAAGTGGGAGGAGATGCCAGCAACCAAATGAAGAGCTTAGTGAAATAATAATGATGATAATAAAAAATATCCAAAGAAAAATTAATATAATCAAAAATATATA
>NW_010183066.1:0-293 GCF_000695765.1 Mesitornis unicolor
TAGCTCCATTCACCACAACTCTTTGTGCTCGTCCATCCATCCAGTTTTTGACCCAGCACAGCGTATGCCCGTCCAAGCCACGCCTAGCCAGCTTCTCCAGGAGGATACTGTAGGAGAGGCCAAAGGCCTTACTAAAGTCCAGGTAGACAACGTCCACAGCCTTCTCCTCGTCCACCAAGCAGGTCACCTTGTCAGAAAAGGAGATCAGGTTTGTCAAGCAGGACCTGCCCTTCCTGAACTCATGCTGACTGGGCCTGATTGCTTGGTTGTCCTGCATGTGACATGTGATGGCA
>NW_010183066.1:860-43807 GCF_000695765.1 Mesitornis unicolor
TACTCCTCCTGTGATGCCTGCCCCTTCTTCCAAAGATCGTAAACTCTCTTCTTTTTCCTGAGCTCCAACCAGAGCTCTCTGTTCAGCTGGGCCAGTCTTCTTCCCCACCGGCTTGTTTTACAACACACGGGGATGGCCTGTTCCTGTGCCTTTAAGAGTTCTTTCTTGAAGAGTCTCCTGGACTCCTTTGCCTTTCAGAATCACCTCCCAAGGAACTCTGCCAACCAATTCCCTAAACAGGCCAATGTCTGCCCGCCAGACATCCAAAGTGGCAGCTCTGCTAGTCCCCCTCCTTGCTTCTCCAAGGACTGAAAATTCTATCATTTCATGATCACTATTCCCAAGACAGCCTCCAACTATTACATCCCCCACAAGACCTTCTCTATTTGTGAACAGCAGGTCCAGCAGGCCACCTTCCCTTGTCAGTTCCTTCACCAGCTGTGTCATGAAGTTATCTTCCACACACTCCAGGAACGTCCAGGACTGTTCCCTCTCTGCTGTGTTATATTTCCAGCAGATATCTGGGTAGTTGAAGTCCCCTACAAGTACAAGGGGAAGCAATTGTGAAGCTTCTCCCAGCTGCCTATGCAATATTTTGTCTACCTCTTCATCCTGGTTAGGTGGTCTATAGCAAACTCCCACCATGACATCTGACTTGCTGGCCTTCCCCTTGATTCTCACCCATAGGCACTCCACCCTATTGTCACTATCACTAATCTCTATGCAGTCATAGCACTTCCTAACATACATGGCCACCCCACCACCTTTCCTTCCTTGCCTATCCCTTCTGAAAAGTTTATACCCATCAATGGCAGCACTCCAGTTGTGTGATTCATTCCACCATGGTAACCAAAGGTAATGGAAAGGAAGGAGAACGAACTATGCTACTGGACTGTGAAGCTAGGAGGAAGTCTGCAAGGTCTTATTATTAAACAACAGAAATTTGGAGCTCATAGCAAACCATAATATTCCTATGTGTAGGGCAGTAGCATTTTCCAGTCCCAATGCACACAAAGCTACTAAGTCCCAGTTTTCAGCACCAGCAGTCCATGTGAAATAACAAATAAAAATCAGAAAAAAACATGTTTGTAGGTAGCATCTATCAAGATAGTTACAATAAGTTCTTTGAGGTCTTTTGCCCTTTCTGATTCCGTTTTTGCTACTGGTTGAATTCTGAGATACTTTCTAATGAAAAGCAAATGCCATGTAAGCAACATGTAAACATAAACAAGTTAATAGCAAAAATTGTCAATCAGAGATTCATTGGTAGAGAAGAAAACACTTAGTAGCATTGTGTGATGATATACTGGAATTCCTACCACCCACAAGCAAAGAAGCTGTACCTCAACTAAAAGAGGATTTAATTGATTTCTTTTGGATGAATGTTTGTTAAAAGCAGAGATAAACCAAAACAGTTGTCCAGAAATCATTGCTGGGGTGTGGTTACATTGCAAATCAAAATTTTCACTTTGATATTTCTTGAAAGTACTTGAACTTTATTTTACATATAGCATAGATTAAATTCAGAACTGCCTATGGTAGCTATCTTTATGCGCACTAGAGACTTAATTTATTAGGCTAAACTTAGTTTTAAATCTTTACCACTTGATATATCCTGTGTTGTCCAAGACACGTGTACAGGGCTGCCAGATATAATAACAGACTTGTAGGAGACTTTCATTCTTCTCGAGCAGCAATTAGGTGTCTGAAGTGGCAACCAATGTCTATTTAAGCAACTGAATCCATTCCTTAGTGTCTAAGCTCCCTTTAGACAAAGTAGATAAAGTCAACAAAGTTAATGGAACTCAGGAACTGATCCAACCTGCAAGCCTCTCTGGGAAGCATTCAGTTGCCTCAATGCAGAGGTAGGGCATTATTTAAGACATCTATTGAACCTAAGACATCTGCATGAAGTTTTCAGACATGATTCAAGGCTTACAGGGAAACTGTGTCCTATTGGAGCCACAGCTGGAAGCTAGCTTGGATAACCTTGGTTATCTCAAATAATACTAGGCATGCCTTTGTGTACAACTCAGTGAAGCCCTGATTGTTTATCTTAAGTCAACAGAACTGATCTCTAGGTTCTGCTCTCACTGACTATAGTGGGAACTCTGATACTGCCTGGCTGGTAAACTCTGGTAATACTGTTATTATCTGTTTGCAAATGAAAAATATTAATGAACTGCTAGTACAAAAGGTACCAGTAGTAAAAGCTATATGGAAGGCGTAATTCTGGCAAAATTTAACTTACTTCTTAATTTTAATGCTGATTTTCCATGTCAATGCTCTCATGGAAGTGCAGATAATCTGTTTACACTTTTATAAATATTTACTTGCTAGCTTCCAATAATTCATAACCTCATTACTGTCTAACAAAATCTTCCTTAGACATGTAGACAGACTTCAGTGATAACAGGTTACACACATCAGAGTTTTGAGGCCAGCGGTTTTGGCTTATCATCATGACAAATGTGGGCCTGACTTTTCAGTCAAAAAAATGAACTGTTTTTCCTCTGACTGTATCTGAGTAAAGATACAATGTTTAAACTAAAAAGAAAGCAATAGAGGATGAAGGGAACTAATTTCAATTTAAAAGTTCTTTTCCACAGCATTACAAATATATAATCTACTTTACTGCAGAACCTAGCATTTCATTTGTCCTAGCTCAAGCTTTTTATGTCACTAATCTCTGTGCTAACATAAGATGGTTGTGCATAAGCCCTGAAGGAAAGTGCAATGCTACAAGAAGCCCAAATAGGCCCCCAGGACCAAAGGTAATTTAGAGTTGTGATAAGTCTAGATAACATATCCTTTTCTTTTATGCAGAAACTATATCCCAAAAGAGAGAAAATACCTTTACCCATTTTCCTGGGATTTTCAAACATTCAGAGTTCTAGCTCTGAGCAGCTGTTATAAAAATGCAGCTAGAAGTCCAAAAGCTGCAGGTAAACAGAGCATCTGCAAATAACGTGCCTAGTAAGTCAGCTCTTGCCAGAATGCATCAGGCTTGCTGTCACATGTGCCTGAACTTGTCAGACTTGTGTATGTGCCGCAGCATCCAAAATTTTCTGTTTACAAAATCATATGAATAAATGTGAGACACATTCTGATATGTCAAAATACTCAATATTTTGACACATCAAGTATCATTGTCACTTTTAAACAGCCAGTTTTTAAAGTGGTATAAATCAGTGAGTACCTATTTAAACTGGTATATTATGATTAGGTCTGGATTCCTCTCACTTAACTGTAATTGTATGAAAACTGGTCATCTAGTCTGGGTTAGGTGCTCTATATGAAGCACCTGTGGATTAGGACCATCAGTAGGCACTTTATTCTACCTTTCTCTGGTACATATCCACTGGTGGAATGAATTATTCTCTGTCTCACCACTGTTTTTTTGGGAAGCCCAGGGAAACAAGTTTAGAATAATTACCTATATTTTATTGGAGAATCTAATCAAGGATCCGATTGTATGATTGACAGACATTTGTATGATAGACATTTGCTGGATGGCATGTAGAATGCAAATTTATTCAACCTCATGCATTTATTTAGTCAAAAACATAGTAGCCAAAACCAGCTATTTTTTATTGGTGAAGGGACTTAGAAATGCCTTAATTTGCTTAGAATGCTACTACTGTGACTTCTATGGCTTGCAACAGTTCCCATCTGACCTTTACAAGCACCTTTGACATTCTCATACCTGTAGCAGTAAATACATTTTGACCACTGGAAAGAATAAAGTGTCTCATATCACAATGTATCTACATTTTCAGAGCAACTGAGAGTGTTTATTGAGATTAAAAACTTAGAAATGGAAAAAAAAGTTAGTATTTTAAGCAAGTTTTCTCCAAAATATTTTTAAATGTACTTAAGTTTGTCTTTGCTCAAAACTTGCTTCTCATAGTTGATTATGTTGTTTCAGGAGTTTGTATTTCCTTGGTTGAAAAATGTTATTCTTATTTCAGAAATTTGAAGTCTTTGGTTTGGGGGTTTTTTTTGTGTGTTTATTTTTTTTCTTTTTAATTTCCCTTATGTGAACAGATTTATGTGATGCTGAGAAAAAAATTGAAAATAAAACTTTAGTCGTCGTCTGTACTAGCTGCTGTAAGTGTATGATTTGGTAACTTCTAGTTGAAGTCCTACTTTTAATTAGGGATGGCAATCTCAAAATAAATATAAGAATTAATGATTTCTGTATTTTAAGGCATTCTGTGACAGACAACATGCATTCTATTTAATTTTGTTTACTGCAATTATTTCCCAGTGAGCATGGTATCAATCACTTAAAGCCTGTGAAATGTCCCAGATAGGATTTTCTGGGGAAGAGTAAAGGGGGGAGAAATCAGCAGTATTCACCAGATGAAACAGCTAGGTTTACTGTCTTCTCAGTATCAGTAACAGTGAAGATCAATGGATGATGTGAGCCACTGAATCAAAAGACAAAGGACTAGCATGTGGTATAAAAAAGACTGTGGGCCCACAGTAAACTGTTTTAGAAGGAAGCAGTATGCAATGAATTCCAAAAGAAGACAACTGTTTCCTACCTTTCATTCCCTATAACTGGCTCGTGAGCATTTATAGAACCACTCTGAATTGTTCTGGCTGCTGAGACAGATATTAGAAATATTATTTCTAATTTGAAAAGATTGAAAAGAGATTATTTCTAATTTGAGATTCCGATTATAAGTTAAAGTATATATACACATATATATGCATTTATTTTCTTTCAATTACAGCATAGCATGAATAGAATGCAACAGCAAACAGCACAACAAAACTGCTGATCCTGTATCTGTCACAGAACTGATAAATACGAAAGTTGAATTGGTCATGAGGACATTCATCTTGGGCAGATTTTTTTTCAAAACTATATATATATATCTCTATATATATATCCCATAAAACTCTAGAACCTAGTTTTGTACATGCTGGGTTGCATACCAATTAACTATAGGCATCTGTTGGAGCAACATGAACCTATAGATACATTGAGGGGGAAGATGTGGCTCTTCAGAGTGCTTTTCAGCCCTGCTCCCTTCAGTCACATCTGATATATCACAGAATTTTAGACTCATAGAATGACTGAGGTTGAAAAGCATGTCTGGAGGTCACCTAGTCCAAACCACTTTTCAGAGCAGGGACAGCTATAGCAGCCTGCCCAGGACAGTGACCAGTCAGGTTTTTAATATCTCCAAGGATGGAGATTCCACAGACTCCTTGGGTAACCTATTTCAGTGTTCAAACACCAGTTTATGCCCCTTACTTGTTGTCCTGAATCACTGTGTAACACTAAGAAGACTATGTTTCTGTCTTCTTTACTCCTTCTCATCAGCTATTTATACACATTGATAAGATCACTTTGAGCCTTCTTTCCTCCAGGCTAAACATTCCCAGATCTGTCAGCATCTCTTTGCATGAGAGATGCTCCAGTCCCTTCATCATTTTTTGTGTCCATTAGCTGGAATCTCTCCAGTAAGTCTATGCTTCTCTTGTGTTGTGAAACCCAGAAATGGTCCCAACACTCCAGAAGTTTTTCAGTAGTGCTGAGTAGAGACGAAGGATTAACTTCCACAAACTGCTGCTGACGCTTTTCCCAATTCAGTCCATCCCTGGACCATCCCCTAATGGACACTAGGATTTTGCAGTCAGTGTACCATCAGAGCATGCCCCTCTGGTGATGTCAGGGAATAGGAGGTGTTACAGAGCTTCCCAACTGAGACGCACAGTGCCTCACCTTTTTCTAAGGAGACAATGTTTGTGCTGAACTTAGGCTAATTGAATTGCAGCTAAACAATGCCTCAGATAAACTGTGTCAATAGTTCTCTGTTCTCTCTCAGGCAGCTCATATTAGAAAAATTAAAATCACACATGAAATTTTTCTAAGAAATTATTTTCTGTAATTATTTTGAATGAATAATGTTTTTGTAATGAAGTTGTATTCAGTATATTCCTATTAATGTTTTTGTATCCTTTTTACAAACACACTTTGAATCAATTAAGTGTGAATATTTATGATATATATGTCACTTGCATAATTTCAGACTCTCAGTTGAATATGTATGGCAATTTTTAAGGAAAAAAAAAGGGCAAGAAAAAAAGAAGGTAGTGTAATTATACCTAACAGATTTGGCTACTTTGTAAAGAACAGTTTGTAATTTAAGCTTAATTTACATAACAATTCTTAGTGATGAGAGATAATATGCTTAAATTGTTTAAATCATATAAAAAATACGTTATTTAGATTGGGCTTTGTTTCTTTGGTATAGAAATACGCAAACAGAAATTCTCACTGATGTGCAGGATTCAAAGGCAGAAAAGCTATGTTTAAATTAGCTAGGCCTCACACTTAAAGATATAACATTACACACATTTAAGTCAAAGGGTTTAGACTGCTTGTATTTCAAAGTTATGAACTTGAATACTATGCATGAGTCGAAATAATGAGATTTAGAGACAGCATTCAATCACCTGTAACCACAAGTTAAAACTATACTCCTGCAGCGCAAGGAAGTAAGGTATAACTCCTTCCAAAGCTGACATAATGGGAATTAAAATTTTATTTGAAAAACTGT
The DNA here is from genome assembly GCF_000695765.1 of Mesitornis unicolor. Taxonomy (NCBI): domain Eukaryota; kingdom Metazoa; phylum Chordata; class Aves; order Mesitornithiformes; family Mesitornithidae; genus Mesitornis; species Mesitornis unicolor. Next base: position 7,439 of record NW_010183066.1, read on the forward strand.
GAAATCATACATACAGTTATCCAGTTTCTGAGATAATTACACACAAAGTAACTATTGATGCTTCGCAGAAATTTCTGTCCCTTGTTATGCCACAACTAGAATAAGTTATGCTTTATAATGTTAGGCTAGAATAAGCTTCCTAGATCAACTCTCTATGATGAACTGAAGCAAAACACAAACTTTTAAAAGGGTTTACTTCTGCCTTTATAACAATATGGCATGCAAGAATCATGGATATTACTATGAAATATGAAAAAGACAAAATTCTCTACCATGTCTTAAAAATCTTCTAAATTGAATGGGAAACTAAAGACAAGAGGGAAAAATTACCATGTTATGTTCATAAGTTCATGAAACCTGACATTTATATAAGATAATAGTTTATAAATATTTCATATGAATTCTTTCATTTAAACATCGATGGATATTTGCCCAAGTATCAAAATATAAAATAGAGAAAGAAGCATTATGGAGAGGAAAGTATTACAGACACTGGATAGCAAAATCCTTTTAACTATAATCCTACAAAAAAGAAACTATAGTTCAAAAAACTGGTCCCATTTGAAAACCTGAGGCTTGGTTCTTCTTTACCCTCTATTCTAGGAAAGCAAGAATTGCACAAAACAGGTGAAAATATTTGATTGAGCATGCTGTTCATTTTATATGTGTTGTAGACAAATACAATTAATTTGACTGTTATTTAATAGTGATGAGGCCTGCTAAGGCCACCTGAAGTCTTCAAAGGTGCATATTTCCATCCTAGTAGATTTCGACAAAATGTATGGGATGCAACAGTTCTATTATTTTGCATACAATAACTAAAATTATATAGTTTTTAGCAAGTACATAAAAATCCAGTTAGGGCTTTGACATTGTCTCTATAAAAAATGTAGTTTTACCTTGTTTAAAAAATAAGTTCTCACCTTTTGGTCTTAGTAGGCCAAGTCTCAAAACCAGAGTACATTCAGGCTGTGCAGACATAAAAAGTAGGTGAGACTAACTTTTATATGAGATGTTGTTAGTTAAGCATATTAATTTTAATATATGTTCCAGATGAGTTCTGTCTAAATCTAGTTTTAGCTCTCCTGAAAAGATTTTACCCTATTTTCAAAATGACACTTGAAAATGTAAAATTTTTCCACTTTCAACATATTACTTTCATAGACAGATCAGTAAGTTTTTTGAAGATGAAAAGCAGTTTGTGGGTCATTCTCATGACATTGGCATCTAAATCTTATGAATAGGGTAGAGGAAAAAAACAACTTACTTCAGTCATAAACTGCATAGAAGGCCTGTCAACAGTAAATCAAGTTGCCTAATATTTCTGTATTGCAAGGCATATCTCAAAAGTTGACATAAAAATAAATGAATGTGTAGTACAGAGAAAAATATGAAGGATTAACTTCAGATAAATATAGTCAAAAAGTCCTCAAAATGAATTGCTTGAAGTGGCTGGGAAGCTGACAGTATAATAGACATGGAAGAATTTTTTTTATCTTGTCAGAGATGCCTGGCTTGGCTTAGCATGTCAGCTAGGTACAAAGCTGTTGCTAGTAACAGAAAATAATCTGTTCGATGGAAAAGCTTAACACAAAGTGAACTGTCTTGTGAGGACAAAAACTTAGTATTCCTACAAAAACCTAGTATTCTTAAAAGTAAGTGTAAGATCTCTACATATATGGCTTAGCCACTTCAACTTAATTAAAAAACAGAAAGGTATAGGCATATATTAAGTATTTTGAAGTATCCCCTTTCTTTTAAAACTTCCCCGAAATAGACTGAGGATTTATTACTTATTACTGAAAGAAAATAGGATAAATCTGAAGATGAAATATTTCTGCTACCACATTTAGTAACTTCATATTAGAGTCTACATTACAAAGCAGAGAGCACATGAAGAACTGAAAGAACCAGAAATTGAAACTCATGGAGTGTATGTAAAAATAAAGAGTGCACAAAGAGACCTGTGCTCTAAAGATTTCTGCAAATGAAAAGGTTTTCTGTATTGTCTGTGTTGATTAGTATATGTTGCAAAATTTCTACAGTACATACAGTAGCTCCTCTCCTTCAGCAACTGCAGTGTTTTATGAGAATATTGTTCTGTGCAATGCCAGTCTGTTAGTGTAGGTAGTTATAGAAAACCTGAAAGCAAATGCAGCAGGTGTACTAAATATTAGGCATTTCTGGCTTTGTGTTGATTAATGGTTCGGTTTAATATGACCTTTAAAATAATCTTTGCTTTGGAGTATAAAAATAGTACTTGCAAGAGATCTGTGAGAATTGAAGCAATGCACTCATCAGACTTCCATTTAATGCACCTGGGGGAAAAAAAGACACTATAACTAAAGACCTGAAATGTTTTGAGCAAGGAATAGTCTTTTAAAGTCTTATTAGTTCTGAATAACCTTTAGATTACAAGTGGGCTTGTGTTAGCACTAAGTTAGCTTAATATTTTTTAAAGCAGTTCTTAAGACACTGCTATATATTTGGTTTTTCCCTCTTAGACTCAGATTTGAATTTTCTTATCTAATTTCCAGCTAGACTGGTACAATCCCTGCTATAACAGCTTGTCCTTAGAACCAGAGAGTGTTCTTTGTTACTATTCTATTAATTGGCATAGGTGAAGCTTTTTGGTTTTACTTTCAGTAACTATCTGGAATTTACCACACATGAGGAGAGGGTAGAAGAACTTAAGAGCCCTAAAAGATGACTGAAAGGAGATCTCTCTGTTGTCTGCAGTCAGCTAATGGACAGGCGTAGAGAAGACAGAACCAGACTCTTCTCACAATAGTAGGGCGAGAGGCAAGAGGCGTAAGTTGGAGTATGGGAAATTCTGATCCAATGTGAGGACCACACTAAAATCTGCATTCTTGGAGATACTCAAACCCAACTCAACACAGCTCTGAGCATGCTCTAACAGGCTTTTCTTTAAACTAGAGGTTGGATTGGATGGCCTCTGGAGTCTCCTCCAACCTACAGGAGTCTGTCATTCTGTGGATTTAACATACTTACATCAGCAGGGCTGGAGATATTATCTTCCATACATCGTGTATGGATATGGTCATATTTTCACTGGCTTCACATGAAAGTAGAACTTAATTAATTTTAAAAGAAATCCTTATGAATTACATTTTTTGTTTACAAAGTAATAGAAAACTGGAGGATGAGTTACAGGGGAAGAAGGGGAAAAAAGAAGGCGATCAAGGGACTATGTGTGGATAACAAGAAAGTCTAATACTCAGAAAACAAACAAATACTGTGCTCCAGAAAAGGATAGTGGTGGTGGGAGAAGGGCAAGTGAACTATTTGTCCATTTCATTTTCTCACCAATGTCAAGATGAGCAGCATAAATTTGGCAGTTTTGAGAGTTCCCAAACTATCTCTCTGAGGGATTCATGAGCTCCTACAGTTTTTTTATCCAGCCCAAAGGGTTTCTGAAGAATGCCAGATGGAGCACACATTCTTCTTCAGCAGCATGTTAAACCACATCTAGAATGCAACTAGGGGACAATTACATGGATCCTTCCCAACAGACTATTAGATATGTCTAGCTTTTTTGGGAGGGTGGGAAATATCACCGTACGGTTACAAGATGTAAGTTATACTGTACCCCTTTTCATTCAGGCTATATTCCTGAATGGTTTAACTTAGTTAACTTTTAAGGATGTAATATCTGTTTTATAAAGATCACCTCCTTGCTTCTTATGTCCTTATTTCTTATTTCCAACCATTCTTGAGGTTACATTAAAAACACTTTGTTTAAATAGACTTAGCAACTAGACCAAATTGTTCCATATGACTTTTCCCCTTATTAATTATCCTGCAATCAGTTGTATTACCTACATTTTTTTCAACAAGTGTTACCCTTATTTACAAGTCACTGTTGAGCAGCATCAGGCCTAGCAGCAGAACCATGGACTTTTTCTAGCATCATATTTTTCACTGATAATTCACCAGTCTGCTTAAGAGCTTTTTCTTAATCAACTTTTTGTGTAATTACTGATGTTCTCTATTTCAATATCCTAATTGTTGTGTGCTACTAAATCAGTAGTCTCTTTTTTAATTTAATACATAAGTAGTTATGTACTCAGTCAGACTTTCAAGAATTAAATCAGATTTGGGTGACAAGAACAATTGTCTCCAAAATCTGTTGACAAGATTTTAGCTCTGTCCTGTCATTTTATTTTCTATCAAAATGATCTCAGTCAGATTTCCTTCCCCCCCCTGCTCTCCCTCAAATTGCAATATTAGATAAATGGTAATTTGGTCTTTTTTAATTATTAATTTTTTAGCACAATAATAGCACTTATCCAGGCTTCTGGCATGTCCCTTGTTTTCCAAGACAGACTCAAAATTGTTTCATGGTCAAGGGCTACTCAGATAATCTATTCAGAACTACCAGCCATAAGTTTGTTGTTTCTGATTTTTTAAAATGTTTATTTCTATCTCTTGTAGCTTAAATCCTTATTTACAAATGATCTGGCTAGTACCACGTAATCTCTCAGTGAAGTAAGTATTTAACATTACTTCTTTCCAACTACAAAATCCAAGGTAAAAAATGCTGATAAATATCAAACACATTATTCTCATTTGTTGACTGTTTCCATTCACTGCACTTAATTAATATTTCCTTATTCAAATTTGTTTCATTCCTCACAATTTATTTTTAAATTATCTTATCCCAAGAACCAGCAGCTATAAATCTTTTTCTCTGATATCTTTAGTTTCCTTCAACAAAACTCTGTCTATGATCTTATTGTTATGTATGTCCATCTTTTCAGCTGATAATTATATTTTTCAAATCTCAAATTACTTAGAAAATTCTTCTAATGTTATTTACAATATAATTTCATTGCTAAGCCATTCTGGTGTCTGAACTGTTGATCTAAGGAGTCCTTTAGATTTTTTACAATTTAGAAAACATTAAATTATTCTTAAGGATATTTGATTCAAGCATTTTTGTTTGTTTGCATTGCTGTCTAAAATTTTCCTTTGAGAAAATTTTACTAGTGTTCTTTCACAGCATGGGTAAACTCAAAACTTATGGTACACCAAGATACAAAGAGATCTTTGGTTTCTATTTGACATTCATTTCCTGATTTCAAAATTTATATCTGCAAAACCTGCCTCCAGCTGCCATTTGATCTTCAACCTAATTAAAGTACCAGTATTTCTTCCTGTCAAGACCACCAGGCGCATAAGTTTCTTCTTTGTGGTATATTACTTACCCCATGATTAAGAGGATTCTCAAGCTAGGAATACTCCCTACATCTTTTTCTGCAAGGCATGATCCAAAAGGAATTCCTGGAAATTTGTACTAGGTCAAATACTGCCCTGCAAGGAGAAAGCAGTAATGATAATTTCCTAGCACCTGCTTTCAACAGCTGTGAGCTTGTAGCAGTCTTCTTTATGATTAACAACTTAGTGTGTCTCCTTAGGTTAAAGAAGCTATATGAACTCTGATCTTTCATGTCTAATTTGACCACCGTGACCAGTACATTATAGAGTGCCAGAGAGAAAAGGTGCACTATCCACTGTGTTTTGGAGTTTCCTGGAAAAAAAAAAACAACAAACTGATATGACTCATCTGCCCAACTTTGAGTGATTTCTCTTATGAATCTTAGTGGATTTATGTTCTTCAGGCCAAAAGTGAGACACTTATGCATTCCTTTTGCCTTAACATTTCTTACTGATTAGTATAGCTGATTCCACTCAGCTTGTGGGCCTCTGTGGTTCTTACATGCAAATTCTTTCTCTCTTTCTTTCTTTCTCTCTCATTGTCACGGAATAGCACCAAAATGGCTACACACACACAAATAATGAACTCAGACAAGCTTTAATCTGCAACTGAAATTAAGCAGACGAATCTTCATTCACCAAAACAACATCCCACTGACATTCAACAAATACAGGTTCTATATGCTGGGTGGGAATATTACCAGACACAGCTGAGTTAAGAATTTTTAAGTTTTTGGCCAAACGATCCAAAATGTGCACTCACTCACTCACTCACCAAAAAGGGAGGGCTTTCAATCTCAAGAAGTTACCTTAAGTGGCGTCCCAACTCAAGGCGAGAGTCCCCGATTGCAGACCCGCTGCTCCGAGGAGGACCAACTCAAATGAGTCCTCCGACAGGGCCCCATTTACACCCTGGTTGAATCTGATCTGTGGTCAATACATGGTCGTGGCAGCCCCCTATTGGCTGAGGACCCCAACTTTCCCTCCTTTGACCCCCACTGTGCGGACCAGACATGAGCTGTGAGGGGGGAGTCATTCCTGGCGCCACCAGGGCCAGAAACTTTAGCAATGTCTTTGTTGAGTCTTTTTCAGGTCTTTAGTAGAGTGCGTGCATCTGCCACACTCATGATATATTCATGGACTGTAGACACACAGGCAAGCAACAAACACACCTGAAAGTTAAACACTGATAATGTGAGCCAGGTTCCCTTGTAGATTAGGCTCCAAGCATATTCATATTTCTACATATTTACTATATAAGTTGGTAATTTAAAATAATTGTAATGTTATATAAACAAATATATGTATAACTGTTCAGGAGGACCTTTTACTTCTTTATGTTAAGTCCTGATAACTAATCATTAGGTATACATTAGCCATTGTTTGATATTTTTTTTAATCTGCCATAGTGAAGTCCAGATTACAGTCCTGTGCTCTTTGATGGAAAGCATTTTATGTTAGAAGACTGTCATTTACAAGGTTTTGAAACTGTAATAGTGCTTTTTTGTTGACTTAAAAAAAAAAAGGCTTCTGGGATGGATTTGTAAAGCATTACTTTCTTTTTTCTCTTTGTGCATTACAGACACATGCTTAAAAGTTATTTATTCTACTAGTTTAAAGGCAGTATTCTGCAAAAGACCTCTTCCTCTTCTTCCTTCTTAGCTCTGTCCTCTCAAGCATTGAGTTGTATGTATTCAAGCTCCTGTAGTTTTGATTTAGTAATCATGTGAAAGCATGCAGCAGTGTATTTAATGTAGTTTATTGGAGTCTGAAGCAAAAAGCTCCTTTAAAGAAGAGCATTTTACATTTTAAGTAAAACATACCAATAGGTATGCTTTCACTTTGATACTGTTTATGACCTCAATTCTGCTACAGAGCTAGTAGATGCCAGCTGAAAAACAAGTATTTTACAGATTCAGTCAAGAGTGGCTCTTACATAACTGTACCCTCAACACAATGAAAAATATTTATTTTCTTCTATAAATGGTTTGTATAGAATCCAAAATTAAATATAACATTACAATTTTTCAATAGATCATAAGGGGAAATAATTTTCAAAAGCTGACATTGCAATAGAGAATAGTGAAATAGTGCAATAGTGAAAAGAACAATAGTTCACTTGTTTAGTGTGTTAGACTATTGTTTGTGATAAGACATAAAAATCATGACTGTTAGATAATGCCTTGATATCTGCATTGATAGTGATTGTAGTTTATACGATTCTGAGAGATAAGAACTTTTAACAACTGTTTCTAAGATATCATATTACCAGAAGGACAGAGTGTGAATATGAGAAAGGAAGCAAGGATATGCACATATTTTTTTCTAAAAGGGAACCACAGTCATATACTACAGCTGATTTCCAAAGGGTGGAATATTTTTGAAGCCTAAATAATTTTTTCTTAAGCTTTCAACAAGTAAATAAAATACATAACTCTTTTACACAAATACAGAGTAAAATTAATTTAAAAAAATGTTTTGAATTTCTGGTCTTGATTTCAAAAACACAAATATAGGTGGCTATTTTTATGCATGTAAGCATCTTCATTTCAGTAAATGTGTGCACAACTAAGTGACTGCAGAACCAGCTCTCAGATGTCTGAACTAGAGATACCTCTGGCTCCATGTGATCTTTTACTTCCACAGGTAGGATGCAGGTAAAAGCATAAAAGTAAATAGAAGGAGAAAAGTTGATAAGAATAGGTCACACAAAAGGTAGAAATCTAAAATTAAATATTTAATTAGAACTCTGATTTAGCTTTCAAGGTAGGTGGCATTGCACAGGCTATATTACAATCTTTTATAGTATTTGTTGGTTTGGGTTTTTTTTGCCAAAGAGAATACTGTTTATTTTTAACAGGCCACTTTAATATTAATACATGTTTAACAGGACCAGAACTGAAAATCAGCTAAAGATGGTAAATTTTACATTATTGGGAAAATTACATTTTTTTGTATTGTAAAAACATTTATTTTTAACAATTTACCTACATTAATCAAAAAAGTACAGCATATTTAATAATTTTACAAATTCTTCATAAAAAATATATCTCTGTACAAAAAGTTCTTTTGCACCTACTTCATGTCACAGCAGCATGTAGTGAAATGGCAGAATGAAATACTGGGAATGAAAATTAGATTGACTTGATCATAATGCCAGTGTTCTTCCCCAGACCCCCACCCTCACCCTCCCAGCTTTTTTTTTTCTTTTAAAACAGCTTTTCTTTGTTTACAAAATATTTTACACAAGAAAAAAATTATTGCAGCTAGCCTGGAGAAAGGCAAGATGTGTGATAGAAGCAGCAGTTTTTAACAGCTTTGAAGCACATAACCTTTTTTTAAAAAAAATATATAGCATGTATTATTAGCCCGTCATAATGATATGGTCAACACTGGGGGAAAAGCCTTCTGCATATATCTCAGAAAGCAGATTTCCTGGCTGCCATTACCTGGCCACTGCACAACATTTTAAGTCTTGTTCTGATGAAGCACCATATATAAGTGCATGTATACACAGCCCTGTAAAATAACTTCAGGAGAAAGAGATCCAAACTGAATAGAAGACTCAAACATAGCACAGAAGGACAGGGATTTGAAGGATGTGGATAGAACTAAGAGAGCTTTCCTTTACTTGAGTTCTAGTCTGAAGCTCCTATTTAATCAATACTCCAAACAAACATCTTTGGATAATTTGTCCTCGTACCCCAATTTTGAGTGTCCCTGATCGAAGAACTGTCACTCAAGATAAACACTCCTTGCATAATCTTCCCAAAATGAGCCAATGAATAAAGGATTCATAGGCTCTTTAACACAAAAAGCCCCAAATAATTTAACTATGTTCCTTTCCGAGACCTATCCTCCAACACACAGCTTGGTGGTCATGAGACCACTCACTGAAGAACACACTGTAAGGGCAGGAGTAGAAAACATCAATAATAGCTAAATATCTAGAATTTTGCACTTTTTTCAATACTCCATTTTTTTTCTGCCATTGCCACTACAGAAAGACTTCCAAAGCAGTAACATTTATTTTGAACACCTGTCAAACACTTCAATCACACAACAGCTTTCCTCCCTGGCCCATTGTTCCTGTGGAAGGTATTTGCAGAGGGACTTCCTTTACATGGGGGAGGATCAGGACAACAACTTTGATCTGATGACTTTGTTCTTTCTCAGGAAATGTGAAGGGTTCTGAGATGTGACAGATAAATGAAACTTACTGCACAAAACCTCAGAAACAAACAAAAAGAAAGCCAAACTACTAACAAAATGAACAAGGAACTGACTGGAAAGGATTATTTATTAATTTTTCTTCAGAGTTTCTTGCTCATATGAAGAATATAACAGCTGGAGGCCCTACAATACTATATTATATTGCTGGTATTTTTCATCCAACAGATGTAGAGTGGTTAAGCTGACCAAGGGTTACCTTTGAAATTTTCTTTGCATTCTGCAACATTAGCTGAAAAATCTGTTATTTGGCTTATATTACCTTTTTTTTTGTGTGTATAACAGCCAGATCTAGACACATATGGAGTTCAGAACCATTTTTCTACAGTTTTGGATAGCATCTGGACATTAGGACAGTTTGAAATTCAGAAAACTTAACCAAAACAACAAAAAACAATCCTGAATTTTCAAGAAAAGCAAAGCAACTTTCCTGGTTTCTGAGCTCGAAGTGTATGACTAGAATCAGATTTTGCTTCACTGTTTCCTGTAATTTCATAATTTTGAAACTCAATTCAATTACTTTGCCCAATAGCATCATTTATCTGTTTGTTTTCATTCAATAACACCTCTAATTTTAAACAAATGTTAACAATTTACTCAACCATTCATATTTACAAATCTCAAACTTTGTCAAACTGTGTAAGTACAAAAGCAGTAAGCAGAGTGCTTAAAATGTGAAAAGAAACAGAAAGCAAAGATAGATGAATAGTTATCTTTGTTCAAAGTAGAAACTGAATGACAGCTTGTTATAGACAATTTGCTCTGGGTTTACATATGCTACTGTAATGTAATTTAGAGCAATGTAACATCAGAAAATGATGTCATACTACAGGAAAAAGATGGAAAAAATCCAAAAGGGAAGACTGTATTATGAGCACAGGCTCACGGACTTTATGAGATATCTAAAATAAATTACTATTCACATTTGTACATGGCAAGCAGCAATAGCTGCTAACCCCCCTGCTGTTAAATAGTATGATACTGACAATGATAATTGATGACTGATTTCAGAAGAAAACAACACTGGCAATGGAAAGTTCTTAGAAATGGGCTCTTGTTCTGGCTGAAAGTCTCCACTGAATTGTAATCATGTTTACAAAGAAATTTAGTCAAAAATTGACAAAAGAAATATTGTCCTCTATAGCACAAGATTTTAACTGGTGCTAAGCATGGGGCTCATAATTTAATATTCCAACTACATTTATTGTGGAATGTTTTGCTTGGCAGAGTAAGTGAATGTCTATATACAATGGACAGTGTGTAGAAACCCTGTATATTTTTATCAGTATTTTACTCAGTCATCCATAACACTCTAGTGCAAAAAAATTGTGCATTAACATTTTGCAATATAATGGTTGATTGGAAAATTGGTAAACTGCCCTATGTATGAGATACACTGCAAATTTCTTTAATTTTAGTAAGATTTCAATGGTAAAGCATTTGCAGGTGTATGCAACCCCAAGGAAGGTCGTCTTCTCCTTCAAGAGAGCTTTATTTCTTCAGAGTATTCCACGGCATAATCTGTGGTGCTATCATTTGTCACAGTATTCAAAGGATTTATCCAAGTGCCCAGAAGAATGCATTGAAAGGCATCCAGCCACATACAAATATGAAAGTCTGAGGCATTAAATATGACAAATTGGCATGACTTGGCAGTCTTCCTCAAAGTGTGCCTTGATTTGAAGCAGATGCAGCCAGGCATTTTGATCCAACTTTAAGATGAAAAAATATTCTTTGTCTGATCCCCAGAAGACTGACACGTTTTTACCAAAAAATTTAGCTGCATGTAGGCTGACAGAAGATGTTAACGATTACAGCAGCGAAGCCAAGAGAAGAAGGGAAACTGGTATATGGCACCAAAGGAATTACTGCTTGTCCATCAGAGGTATGGCTATGAATCAGTCATATTGGGCACTGAAGGCTATACCACTGTACAAACTGTGTTCAGAGTCGTATCAAACCTCACAGCCTTTGCCTCTGTGGGTTTTAAGTTTGTATCATACATGGGATTTTCAAACGAAGCCTGTCCATTACTGTTTTCATGTCCAGCATACCCATTGTACTGTACTTTTGGTCTTGTTCTGGGAAAAAAAGACAGGAAATTATAATCAGTAGCTATTAAAAATAAATATTCTACAATTATTGCAAGTTTTATCTATAATATTTCCATGCTGTCTATGCAGGTTGCATGATTCTGTCTAAAAGTGATAAAAAGAGGCCATAAAAGATGTTTCAGGGACTTTAACAAAAATCTGTCTGGTAGTTATTTTTCACAGCATGAAGAGAAGAAAACAAATTCCTAATGAGAAAACTGATGCTATAAAGTGCAGAAGAAATGTAGGCAAAATATAGGTGTGCATTTTTCATTATAACAATGTCAAAAGAATGAAAACTTCATAGCTTGTTGTTAGTGCCAAAATTGGCAGTCAGAAGTAAAGCAACATACAACAAAAGTACAAAAAAATAAAGTTGGAACTGAAAACACGTAGAATATTTTCTATCAGTAGTAACAATTATGATCTTTTCTCATGACGTTTTCAGGTTTAGATTGCTATTCTGACCATAAAAGAATCCTTACACAGAGTGAAAATACTTATTGTAGCTTTATTAAATTAACACCTTAAAAATTTCCAAATATACACATCTTTTTCTTTCTAAAGTATTGATAATAATGTAAAAAATACAGTAGCATCTTTATTTGGTGAATTTAATTTGATCAGCATATGCTAATTAACTTTCCTGGAGATCTGGGATTTTACCCACACTAATTTTTACAGTATACCTAGGAACGCAACTGGACCATCTGTGCAAATGTTCCAATGAAGATCAACACAAATTGTTAACTTAAAAGACAGGAAAATGGAGTAGATGACTAGGTGTGCATAGAAAGATGAGACTGAGTGACTCCTAATTCAACCTTTCGATAACATCTTGGATTTCAGATGAGATAAACACCCATAGAGTTTATTGACTTACATGTTTTCAAGCAGAGGTAGAGGGAATGGTTTAGTAACTTGCTGCTATCAGCTGCTTGTTAACATTCCAGAGGAAGTTAGCATTGTATCATTGAAGTGCTATAACAGGTCTCCTGGGTGCTACCAAATCTAAGTCAGTGCAAAGTCAGCCAGCATTGCTTCAGTCAGGTAACACTTGCACAGACATAGAAAGTGTCCAGAATATGTTGCACTGCTAGTGGTAGTAACCTTCAGGTAATGGTCAGTAATTTCAGTTACTTCAGACAGATCTGCTTACCTCCATATATACTACCAGCAATAAACACTACTAAATACCTTGACATACATTTTATATGTCCAAACATATGTAATCAGATTGACCAAATCCTAGCTAATATTCATGAATTTTGACATTTGAATATCAGAAGATACTAAGAATTGTCTTTCAGTAACCACTTGTCTACTTTGGGTATTGATTTACCACAGTGAAGAACATACCAGCATTTCAAGGATGTTCACATTTTTATGCAAAGTTCTGCTAGAACTTAAGTCAATAATTAAATGAAAATTTAAACAGAATTGTGCAGACTTTCTGATATATCCAGTAAACTTATATCCTATTGTATTATATTTTACTACTTTAACTTTAAATCTCTTTGCATCCAAAAGTATCTAAATGAATATATAAAGGAGGTTCAGCATATAGTTTCATGTGTGTAATTAAATAAGAGCAAGAAAAACAACAAAGGCATGCAAAATATAGATACATGGTGCTTAATAAATGTAAAACAATTTAGAAAAATATCACATGATAAAGCTTCAGAAAAGGGTTCCTGAAAATCAAACTCTCTTTTAGAAAATGATTCTGTTTTGGATAGCAGATAGGGAAATCTATCACTGGAAAGATGTCAGTAATGGAAACTGACAATCTACAAATAATTCTGTTACTCATAAATATGTATTTTCCTGTGTATTTTAATTTCAGAGGTAACAAAACATGCTTAGAAACCTTAACTAGCAGCTTTCTTAAGTGTAAGTAATTAAATATATTTTAATTTTGTTCAGAAAGACTGAGATACTGTCTTCATTCCTGAAGCAATCCCTGTCTGTCAGATAAAAGGTACATAAACTGTGTAAAAAAAAAAAGGTTTAACAATGCACGTTTTAATTAGATTATATTATTCTGACATAGCACAGCAGAAACATCCATAAAATTGTCACCTAAGATGACCTTGAAATTCTGTGATATAGAGACCATCTAGGGGCATAACTACTACCGCATCATTGTGAAAATTTCATGTTGTTATTCTGGTTGTTAGGGTAATTCAAGAAAGTCCCTTCAAAAGTCACAGATTCTGTTCTGTTTCTGTTGGAAGATGTTTTGTTTTGAAGTGTGTAAAGGTGACCTAGAGTTACTTTATATCAGTAATCAACTTGTTAATTTTCTGATAACAATGTGACACTGACAATAACTCCTCTAAAAACTGTGGTTTAATTGAAGAAATTATTCAGAAACGTAAAAAGGTAAGAATATTATCTGAAAGATTAAGTTATGAGTAACATCTTTTTCAAGTACCTAATGCATTTAAACTAGATTAAGGTAGGCAGTACTGCAATGCTGCACCAGCAGCAACATAAACATTGAGAATACAGCTGTTTGTCTGAAGACTAAGTTTTATCTCTCTTAAGTATATATATAATTTCTACCAAATAGAAAACAGAATATCCACTGTTCATGCAGGACATAACAAGCTTCATAGAATAAACCACAAAATGTACCCCTATGTCACAACACAGTTTTATTTTATTTGTTTTTTAGTTTGTCTCTTATTTCTAAGAGTAAAGTGACAGCAATGTTCCTTTTATGTTCAATCTCTTCACCTGATCTGAATGCCTGTGCTTTCATGCTGCTATTTAGGGTCTCCCTCAATGCAGAACAGGAGCTATCTGAGAGTGTAAATATGTAGGCATCAGAAAAGCATCTTACAATAACAGGTTCTGAGACAAGCATTCAAAGTTCTTCCTGAGCAGTTTTTTCAACAAAATACTCTATTACATTTCAGGACATGTATAATTTTAACTTGAATTCACAAGTTCAAACCTCACTGCAATTTCTTTTTCCCAAATCATCTAATGCTGAGGTAGGTAGACAGTCCAGTCCATCACAGGGCAATGGTGGACATAATCTTGTCTATGTGATTTCTTACAATCACAAATACTCTTGGTATCATGGTTACACAACAATTTTAAAAGCATATTAGTAAAAATTAGCATTTCTGTTAAACACCATTTTGTAAACTCCATATAACACAAGGAGGTCAGAGAGCATTGTAGCTCAATATAAAAATTAATAGTTCCAGAAGACTCTAGTCAAATAGCTCTCAGAATGAACAAAGGTTCAAAAGTTACATAGATATAAGCTTTTAAATCAAATTTCAGACAAGATGGTTTGATTTATCCTATTATCTAATGAACTGTAAAAGTTTCATACAATCTGAAGTGATGCCCATTATAGTGGTATCTACTAGCTTATTCAGCATGTACTATAAGTAGTCTCATTATGGGCTGTTCCTTCATGGGATTTATGGATTTTTCAGCTGGTATAATTAATACTCATAAGCATTTAGAAAGAAGCAGCATACATTCAATTTTATAAAGCATTAAAATGAAAGAATAAAACACGTGAACTGAGATTTCAATCTGGTTCAGCCTAATGAACTAGAAAGGTTTATAGGTCTTTGCTCCTTAACACAGTGACTCATTTTTCAAACTGTTCACCATTAAGAATAGCCCTGTCCTGAACCCCTTCGTGGGAATACTTAAAAATATTTGTCTTTCAAAAGTAAAGATATTCTTGAAAGCTTTAACATTGTGTTCTTTAGTTACACTTACCTATCAAAATATAAGCAAAAAGCTTATTAAGTTACTTAACAAACAACATTTACAATACCTGTGTTTGTAGAGGTAAAATGCAAACCCTGATAATATTAGAGCAAAGAATGGTACCAGGATGGCAGCTGCAACAGAACTGCTGTTTGTACCATAATAGTGATTTGAAAGGTCTGTGTCTGCACTTAAAGGACCTGAAATGAAACAAAAAGGACAGAAATAAGACTTCCAGGGTTTCCTTTTCACAGTTCTCTTTTTATGCAAGAATGAAAGAAAATGGTATCTTGACAAAATAATTATATTTTAAAGCATGAAATAAATAGTGCACAGTATCACAGTATAAATTTTGTTAATATCACTTAATAATGTATCAGTAACTACCAAAATTATTTGAAAACAGTATTCAGCATGAAAATAATTATGAACTACACCTCTCATGAGTCATAATTTAATAAAATTAAGCCTTTTAACTTCTTTAAAAAATTGTTGATACTGCAAAAAGAATTCTATGCTTGCAGCCTTAATATTCAGCTGAGAAGCAACAAACAATGATACCAAATCAGACATGAAGAAGGATGAGAGGACTGAGGTAACTGCAATAAACCACAGTGGTTCTGCTCAGTTTGATAGCACTCCTAAGGCTGTGCACTTGTGTGCATGTACTGCTTCTCAACCTGCTTTTAGGGGTGAGACATGAGCATGTTTTAGAAGCTCTAGCAGCTGTGTTTGCACTGGGATTAAACTGAGGTGCAGACAATGCAGAAGTGGTCACCTGTGTCATGGCCTTCCTGGGTTCCTGTTGTGGAGGAGCAAATAACTAGAACTGTAAGGCATTTTGTGGAACCCATTTTTCCATCAGTATAAGGGAAGATATTGCTAAATTGGTTAAAGATGTGGCCAACTTGCCAATTCAAATTGTGAAGTATGAAAAATAATTTAATGGTAAAAAATAAAGAAAATTTTAATAGAAAAAAAAATACTTTAGGAGACAACTCCATGTTACCAGTTTGAACTCATCACTCTTCAGAGAGCAATATATAGATCCTATCAAAGGAGGAGAGACCACAACAGAGGGAAAGTACAGTGAGGATGGGGCTGGGACAGATATCTGGGCTTGCTATTCTGAGATATTTGTCTGAACACTCAAGGTGTAAAAGGCCTTTTGACATAAGTTTATATATTTGTACTATATTGCACTGGTACTGGACATTCTCCAATCAATCTAAATTATAGACAGATAGAATCAAGTAGTTGCCACAGTCAAAAAAGTTTAAGAAATGTTAATTTAAATGGTCCTTTGAATTTTTTGTTGATTAAAAGTGATATTAGTTTAAAATTTGCATGCAGTTATCACTGTCTTCATCATTTACTGTCACAATCTCCAGCTGTTTTTCCAATTATTTGGAGTAATTAATAAAATATATGGTAATGACTGTATTCAGTTCATGAGAGCAAAAAACAGGAATTAATATTATGACTCTTGAACTTCTAACCAAGTACCGAAGCCAACAGAAATATGTATGGTCAATAAACTCTTAATTTATATCTCAAAGCTGTTATCAAGGCACATATGATAGACACATTTTAATGTATAAGTAGCAGAAAAAATATAAAATATCTAATCAGAATGCATCTAAAAATAGTAGTTTGAAATTCATAATAAGCAATTTTTCGTATGATTTTTTTAAAAATTAAATATTTTTTGTGCAACTGAACATTTAAAACTAGGTGTAAACTTATATTTGCATAATTTCTTCTTAAACTGTCTCAGATAACTGACTCACATTTAATACTTAGTACTCAAAACTCCCACAGGAGATAACTGAATATTTTATATCTCTACAGCTTTTAAAGTACCATATTTAGAGTAACCAAACTTAAAATTTTTAACTGAAGTTTCTAACCTGTAATTGGCATTGGAGAAGAGTTGACTAGGTTTGGACTGTGTATTGGGTGTGTTTTTCATTAGGGAAGAGAAACTTTGCTGCAATTCTGGATAATTTGTATTATATTAATGTATGAGACTCAATATAACTTCAACACAGTCTGGTCTATTTATTACAATCATTTTCAGAGCTGTTTGTGAGTTTGTGATTAAACATATCCTGATGTGAACTTTGTATTTCTTCTGACAACATTATCATGATGAGAAATGGGAAAGCCTGTTGTGCTGCTGTAGTTTAGGTATTGATTGCTACCAGAGCTAAAACTAGAAAAATGGAACTATCTGCATGCTAATAGGAAAGGAAAAAAAAGAAAAAAGTAGTCTGGTTTACTCATTTAAACAGCCATATTTTGTGACTGAGAAACATACTATTTAATAGACAGATAATCAGTAAGATTATAAATGTTTTCTAAAAAACATCTAGGTCAGATGAAGTTTGAATTCTGGTAACACATAGTGAAGTCTTTATTGTGCAAGCTTTGTACTTCTACCCTTTAGATGGTTACTGAGTTTTCTCCTTTCAAGAACCTGTGATGGCTGGAAATTTGCTGTTTCCTTTTAGCTGTAGGTTCTTCAAAAGAAAGCAAGCAATCAATAGAAAATCAGTGCACAGTTTCTGCATCAGTAGCAAGCTCTCTGCTGAGATATCAAAGCTGAAGACGAGAGGCTCTCAGCCTTGGAATGCATGTGCAAGCTGGACACTTCGGCTCCTTACTAGCCTTGGAAATGTACAATCTGAGCTCTCATAATGCAACTTTAAACAATGATAAAGACAATGTTTTTCACTACTGTAGAATATATCCTCTGGAGAATGCTGTAACTGTTGAATTGTCATTCTGCTTGTTCTTCATTTACCTCCATGAGTTATTCATTTCAGTGCTAGAACACATGGATTCAAATTTTATTAGGTAGCTGTCAAACCATGGATATCTTTTTTGTCCTAGCTTAAGAAAATAACCCACAAAAACATATACACCCCTCATACAAAACCAATAGAACCATACTCTTACTGGCTTAAGATATCAAAGGCTGCTAAAAAAGATGGATGTTTGAACAAAACTTGATGCTCTGCTTTTTACCATGTGCTTGTTAAAATCGGAAAGAAAAAGCAGCTGAGATATTATAGTGATAAGGGCTACACGAAAGTACAGGCAGACAAATAATCTGTCCCACATAAGAGTTTACCCTGAAGACTGAAATTGTATTCAGCTTCACTAATCGGCAGTTATTAGGCTGAGACTCTGAAGAGTAAGGTTTCCGCCCCTTGTGACTAAGCATAAATAGCAATTTGAGAGGTGGCCAAGATTAGCAAATCCAGAAGATAACCATTATTACAGCAGTTAATAGAGCAGAGAAATACAAGGGAGATTTGATACAACTTTAAAGGGGCATTGGGTACAGCACTGATGACGTTAACAAAACCAAGGCTTAATATATATATATATATGTAAAATATAGATACAGTCTGCTATATATATGTTGGCTAGGCTGTCTCCTCCTCCTAGTCCAGTACTTTGCTGTATATTTACTCTGCTTCAACCATTCTGCAGTAGTTCCAGGATCAGGAAACACAGATGTCCACACCTGGTATTTGCCAAAACTATTTAATGAGTAAATATTTTATGAGTAAGTGTCTTATTAGTTTTTACTAAAAAATATTTTATTAGTAAAATAACCAATTTTTCACCAGCTGCTGAAGCACTCAAATCCATAGCTGTAATATATACTTCAGTTACTCATTTCCTATTTTGGGCAGCAAAGTAGAATTCCATCCAAATACATATACATTCTAAAACCATCCACCAGCAACAAGCATTCTCTAAATGACATTCTTAAAATCAGTGTTGGTTTTGTCATTTTAATTTCCTATATGATTATGACTGCAATTTATACATTTGAGCAGAAAATGTCTCTGCATTGTATGACATTCCTGTTAGTTTCAAAAAGACATTCACAGAAAAGCAAGCATCTCTTCTTTAAAAGAGATTCTCTTTAAAAGCAACCTGTAGTCATCTTATTAGGTTGCTATACTAGAAAACATGAGATAGTAACACGTTAAACAGATTTAAATTGGGATTTGAATTACATATTTCAAATATGCATATTTCGCTATATTATTATAATAACAATGGCATGAAATAAACATGATTAATTCATCTAGATAGCCGTTTCATTTATTGAATTCACTCTTGCAAGACCCAAAAAGACTATAGAAGTTAAAGCTCTAGGAATGCATTTACCTTGTCTTTGGAGCATAAATTTTCCAAAGTCTTTTCCATGTATATCACCTTGAAAGGTAAAAACACCTCTTTCAAGCCCTGATGATACCTAGAATATGTTGAAACAGAAAAAAGATTTCTGAAACAAAGAAATAAGAATGTTACGTTCTTGGTTTTTATGACTTAGAGTAGATATTTGGAGTCCAGATTTTCACTTTTCTCCTTTAAATTATCAGTGAATTCTCTATGCTTATACAATATTTATAATTTTAAGTTTGAAGTGGTATTAAACAAAGTTTCAGAGCAACACCCGGAATGACTTTGAAATATCTGAGGTATATTACCGGATTTTAAAATTTTTCAACTGGCATACACATAATTAATTGGTACATAGATACAGAAGTCCACTGAATTCTCAAATTTTAAATTATTTTCCATAGAAAGCACCATGAGGCACAAAAGAGAACTGCAAAGATTAAAATAACTCTTTTTTTTCCAAGCTTAAATGTAATTTTATTACAGTGAACTATTTACCAAACCACAAAAAAGGATATTGCTAAAGGTAAAATTCCCACTCTCATCTAAGAAAACAAGACAAAAACATGGCAAAATATGCTGATTCACTCCACCTTCCTCTTAGTAAACTATACATTCTAATGAGAGTGTGGCAGGTAGAATTTTGTATACATATTTTTGAAAAGAAAATTAATGTGATCTCTACACTGACATCTAGAGTGCTATATTCCATATTTGCAACAGAAACGTTGGATAGAGTTATATAGGTGGCCTGGTTTGAGCTAAATAGAACTAATTTTCTATTTAGTGATTTTACTTTTCAGCTCAGTCTCTTCTAAGTGGCTGAAGTTGCTGAAACCAGCAGCATGTTTTTTCCAGTATGTGCTGCTAGAAACTGATAAGCTCAAGGCCAATTGTCTCACCATGGGTGCCGTGTCTGCACCTACAAGGGAGAAGTGGACCCAAAACTGACCAATTATGTATTCCATCCCACATATGTCATACTCGGTATAA
Organism: Mesitornis unicolor; assembly: GCF_000695765.1. NCBI lineage: Eukaryota > Metazoa > Chordata > Aves > Mesitornithiformes > Mesitornithidae > Mesitornis > Mesitornis unicolor. The sequence goes on from NW_010183066.1 coordinate 27,943, forward strand.
AGCCGAGGGATCACGAGGGTCTCGACCCTTCTATCTTGGAGCCCTTCCATCTGTCTTGATCCTGCAATGGCCAAAGTCCAAGCAGAACCCTGCTAGTTCATCTGCCTCTGATCCTGATTTGTGTGTTCTGCATCCTGCTCCCACCTGCTGCTGAGTCCAGACTGGGACTTTCCCAGTGCCTGACTCCACAGAGCCTCTGGTGATGTAATCGTCATTGGGGGAAGGTGGTGGGAGGATTTTATACTGGTTTTGTATATATATTTGTACATATGTGTATACATTTCATTATTTTCCTATTTACACTATTATTCTGTAGTATTAGTATTATTGTTTTAATTAAATCTGTTAGTTTTATTTTCCAACCCATAAAGTCCCTCTCCCTTATTCTCTTTTCTCTTCCCTTTTGGGGAATGGAGAGGGGTTAATAGAGAGTGTTTGCCCAGGATTTAGTGGCCAGCCCAGCCCTAAACCAGGACAATAGGCAATCACAAATGACTTCCACTTTTAAACTCAGCAAGCTTTATCCATAGCAGTCTGGTTACTTACATAACCATCTAGCGCCCAGTTGTCGTTTTCAAACTTGCTTACAAAAATGTCACTAGGTCCTTTAATCTGAAAAACTTTCAAGAGCAAGTGGGCTTCTTCTTTCTTGTAAACACCTATTAAAATAAAGGAGGTAACAAATGCCTTTTAAACAATTTCTCAATGACTTTGTTCAAACATAATTTTAAAGCTTAGTATATTGTTTTAGAATGAAAATATTTTGTAGAAAACATTCTGTAATAGCAGAATTTAATAACCTGGAAAAAGCAAGATCTAAACTGCTGTAATCTTCTTTTTACTTAAGCACAAGATACAAAGATAGTTTTGTACTGTTTAATTTTATACATAATTGGGCAAGAATATTTGTCTTTTCATACAAGAATTCAATAATTCTGAATACAGACAGAAATCCTTGCCTGGAAGTTACCTGAATCAGAAAAAAATTGTATTTTACTCACATCCCAACAGTATATTGCTATAGTGAATATTGATACTGCCATGAATGAAAATTTGCTATTTGGCAGCCAACTACTGAAATTCTCTCTGAACTCTTGACCTTAAAATGTACTGATAGTTGATAATGCTCTTTTCAGATATAACTGTGATCAAAGGCTAAATCAGTACTTCGCAGTCAGATTTGCAGAAAAGAATGCACAATGTTGATTAAAATGTGTGCATAATTTACTGAGTTATTTATCTGTGCCTATTTTGTTGTCATTATCAAGACCACATTGTTTTAAAGCAGATATTAATCACTATCGAATAATAGAGCTTTTCAATAGTACAGTTCTTTAAAATTCTATATACACTTCATCTGCCACTTCAATATTACCTGTGAGTTCAACACATCAATACTGTTCAAAAGTCTGAGTTGAAAAACACCTACCTCAATATTTATTTGAAATGAAAGAGGAAAACAGACGGGTGACTGAATATAAATTGACTGAAATTTGTGCAGATCATTACATTAGGACCTTTCCTTTAGCAAAATAAGCAGAAAATTGTTTTTATTGAAAACATAAAGTTTTAGTTTCATTTTTTGTTTGGCAGAAAATATAACAAAACTGAACAGATGAAAAAAATTTAAAAAGCAGCTTTTTTAACGCCAAATTCTGAACCTACCTGATAGTTTCAGTTGTATGTTGGATGTCTCAATGAATGTGGCATTCACTTTGCTGCTTGTAGTGTTGAACCAATCAACAGTCAGAGTAGCAGGCTGCCTTTTTCCTAAATACTCATAAAACCCTTTCCACAGCGAATTTATAAAAAACACATCTGAGGGAACTAAATAGAAGTAGGCAAAAAAAAGAAACAAAGAGAGAAGTAAACTACAACAAAGTAGCAATCTTTCTAGCCATATTTGTGATATTCATTTTTCCTGTTAGAGCATTAATTCACTGTTCTAAGGAGGTATGATAGTAAGAATTTTACAACAGTAAAGACAGTATATCTAATGACCTTTCCACACAATTGCCTATAATATAATACACCTGTTCATTACAATATATGTTCTTAAATAACCTCACACTTCATAGCTTGTGTGCTTCAGTAAATGTTCTCAAGACTATAAAAAATAATGGACTCTTCCCCTAAAGCGCAGTAGCTGTAGAGTATGATGAAAAAAAAGAGAATAATATTCTGAAGTCAGGGTTTCCTGAAAGCAGATACTGTCCTAGGCCATCCCTTTTGTTTCATGTATCTGTTAAAGCTACACTGTGTGTGTGATTTAGAACTGAATATCAACTGAATATTCAACTGAATGCACTGAATTCCAGATTCAGGTAAACACAAGTCTTTTTATCAGTCATTTTTAGACTCCTCATCTATATGAAGATAAAAGAAGTCTATGTATTTCGGTCATTTGTTTGTTGTTATTGGTATTTTTCCTCTATACAGAACAATAAAATATTTATGGATCATTAAATGCTGTATTTTAAATATGTGGCTAAATCACTGACAGAGTAGAAAAAGTCTCTTACTCTGCGATATTCACATTAATTAAAAAGGAAACACAGAAGAGAAAAGTTCTTAGAAGATTGTGTCAGATACACTTACAGGGTGCTACGTCTTGAACATTTATTTCTCCCCTACACATTGCTATATTTCTCCCACATACTTTGTTATTATGAAATCGGGGAAACAAGTCCCTCAAACATGACAGTTAAAATAAAGAAACAGTTAAGCTGTCCAAAAGAGACCAGCCCTCCTCCTGGCCAGGCAGCATCCAGTGTTTCCTGGCAGCCTCTGACAAGTAAAAATAGTTATTTTTCCACTTAGAACTAAGCTATGTCTAGCGCTACCGTTTGAGAAGTAAAACTTTAAGAATCAAAATAAAACTTCATAAAAAGAACTGTTCAACCCATCAAATATATTGATAAAATGACAGCCTTACCAACTACTAAAATTCAAACGCAGGTCAATAATACTGTGTATTTCCAATAAAACATACTGACAGGCAGTACATCCGAAAATCTGATGACTGGTTAGCTGGTGACTGTCTCTTAATTATTACACCTACTAGTACACAATTCTTATAGAGGAAGAATAATAACTTCTTCAGTGCCTTTTGCCTTCAAATTGTGCAAAAGTCACAAGCAAATGTCCAAACTCAATACGGCATGATTTGAAAACATCATTACTATATTGCCTGTACCACCACTGGATTCCAAGTGAGTGGAGACTCGCTACATGTCTTTGAGACACCACCTTCAAATAATCCTAAGTGCTTCCTTCCCAAAGCAAAACTCAGTGCAGGACTGGGGCTTTACATAAGGTAACATCAACTTGATACTAAAACTCTGAAGCATTTTAAATACTATCTCATAGTCCTTAGAATTTTCTGCAAATACATTAATTCTGTAAAGGGTCTTTCAGACTCTTTTTCTTACATATTTCTCATTGCTTTGCTGCAATAGCGACATACAGTAAATTTGAAACGTGCACTTAAAATTATGTTAAAATTATTTTTATTCATCCTTGCTTTTAATTAAAATTTTGTGTGTGAAGTTATTCTCATGAAGGTTAACATCTAGTATTACTGGTATGAACATGGCAGGTACTATGTAAAACTTTACAAAGGAGTAAACATCATTCATACTTCTTTTATCACATCCGACACCTTCAGTATCTAGTTTCTCTAACCACTCTGTCAATAATAGCTGTTAATCTCTGCAAAATAGTACCATTGAGTCAGTATTTACAGAATTTGCACGTGCTGCAGATGGACTGAATCAGTAAAGGAATAAAAGAGCAAAATATATTTCTGCTTCCCCAGCCGTGTTTTTGTAAAAGGTTAAAATGCAAGTGCTGCAGTTTCATGGATGCTGCTGAGGAACTGGAGTGGCTCTGACTCAACTCTGCCAAGCCCTTACACTGTTTCTTCCTTTCCCACAGACTGTGAGCAAATGCAGAATGAGGAAATGAGCTGATGGTTTTGTACTAATACTGCAAATTTTCCTCAGAATATGACAATTGGGGAAATCCATGGCTACACATTAAAATATCTTCTGAACTATTTTTGCAAAGACTATACAAAGTAGTGAAAACCATGAGAACCAGAGTATTGTAGTTCTTGACCTTCTCAGGGTATTGTGAGAATGCTTTAGTTGCAACTTATACTTAATTACAGTTTATCATACTGTAAAAATATATTATTGCTTATGAAAATATTAACTCTGGCAAAAACAGTCATTTAATAAACAATAAAAAAAATAATTCTTATTCTGATATACAAAGGTGGAAAATCAAAACATTCTTCTATTCTGTTACAAAAACTCTAGTTCAGCAATATTAGCTTCATCCCATTTAAAATATAAATAGTAGCAAATTTAATTCTACTAAAAGCCAGCATAATAAGGTGAAGAAAATTCTCCAAAATACATAGTGTAAGATAATAAAGAGAATTCACAATATTAAAAGACATAACAATAGTGCAGACTTGGTTTTTTAAAATAGCTTAAAATTTTCCTTTGTTAATTACTGGCATTTCTCACACAGTTTCATTTCTCTGCTTACCACTACTGGCATTTGCAATCATCACATTTCGCTTTTTTTTCAAAAAAATGCCTTCCAAATAGTATTTACTTATCTAAACTAGTTATAAGGGACATGATGTGGTGTGAATCGACACTGATGTTCTGCATAGCAAATGTATTTGGAGACTTGGTCTGTATTTTAATTTGGCATTGAAACTTCAAAACCTGTGTGGTAGCAGATTAATGTATACCTTAGGTGTTCGGTGAGGTGAATCCTCCAATAAATGAAGATTGTATATTAATTATAATAAATGCACATTATATCCTGCTCTATCGTGAGTCTGTAGAAAGAATGCATTTTAGAAGAACTCATTTATGTTTTCACCTGACACTCTCACTAATAAACTAACCAGGAAGGTTAATTATTAACAGAAATACCTTTTTATTCCATCTATTCTACAGAGTCCTCCTGTGAGCAGTCATGAGTGTGAACCATTAATCTTATTTTTCCTGCAGCTTGCTATAATTCAGAACATAGAATTGCAAGCTCATTTATTTGGTGAAAACTCTGCTCATCGTTAAATAAGTCAGCTAAAAAAAAAAAGGTCTTTCATTTTCTGAAAATGATTGAACCTAAAAAGATCTACATCAAGGATTTCTCAGGTGTATTTGCCTATTTTGTCATTGTCAGGAGGAAAAGGTTAAATGGACACATGTTCATGAGGAAGCATAGGAAAGCAGCAGTAATGTTTGCCTAATGACAGTCCACACAGTTTGGGGAACCCTATCTTAGAGCACTTTGATAGTTTCCATGAAATGAAGGACATCAAAATTTCCAAAACTGGTTTTCTAGCTTGTTACCTTTTTTGTGTGGTTTCTTACAACTCTTGCAATGTAAAGGGCAGAACTTTGACTAAACCAAATCCCTAAAATTATAGTCTTCACTCATTATAAGGCTCTCCATTATAGCAATCTCTCTGATATAAAACTACTTCAAATCTGTTTGTTATGTATATATGCTTCATCTTTTTTGTCTTGACAAGGGTTTTTGTGCAATACACAAAATTAGTACCGTAGAAATTTTAAAAATGTTGTTTGGGAAAGCATTTCATAGAATAGGATTTACATGGCACCTGTTATTATGACAGATCTCAGTATTCATATTCCTCTGAAATGAGCAATAAAATCAAGTTAAATATTGGAAATAGATTTATTATCCATAACAATCTAGGATGTAAATCAATTTAATTTATTTAGCTCTAAAACTCTTGTATACAAACCTGGAGTTTTAGTTATTGTTTCATTAACTTCTCTCACTCCTTTACCTACAAGTAAAAAGACAAATTATCATTTCCATGAACATTTTTTTAAATAGTATGTTAAAACAATGCCTGATGGATGCAAACATCTCTTATCCAATAGAGTCATATTTAAAACAGAAATAACTAGTCTTGAAAACCTTAAACGTTCAAATCTATACACACAACTATCATAAAATAATTTAGGTAAACAACATTTTTACTGTGGAAAGTCATCTGGCTAGTCAAGTATTGCATACATTTAGGCCTACAATTTTTATATCAGTCCCAGTGCTATAAAAGAGAGCCTTATAGAGGGGATGAATACTAGATCTAATTATGAATAATGGATTATTAAATATAATAAAAATTGTGTTAATGAAGTTTGATATATTTATGACACAAACCGGCAAAAGCCAGATAGCTGGATTAAGATGACATGATCAGATATCATGGGAAAGGATCACAACTCGTGTCATTTGCTGTATTTCTGGTAAACTTAGCAAAGTTATGTCCATTGACCCCAGATCAAGTTCTGGCCTCATATCATTAGGAACTTTAAAAAGACTAATGTCCCACAGGAAGATTCAGTCTTGCATGCTTTTTTTCTTTAGGAGCAGAAATTTACTGATCAGACTGATCAAATGCTAAGAAAGCACAAAAAGTGTGGAGCACTCAAGGATAATTATAACTAAAGACTGTAAGACAATAAAAAAATAATCTTGCTTATAGAAACATTTACTGTATTTTATATTTAATCTTTTTAAAAATCAAGAAAAAACCTGTATAAGAACATTTATCTCAAATTATTACTTATATAGTACCCATGAAAAATCACTCTTTAGGGAACTAGATAAGAAGATACATTTTTATGTGTAGATCATACATCTTGAGAATGTTGAAAAAAGATGTCTATCTATACAGTAATGAAAAATCAAATATTGTTCAAACATCAACTCTAGTGTTCTTTGACATATTAGAATTAAAATCATGTTGCAAACATCTTTCCCATGGTATCTGAATATTTTTCCTTCTATTCATATTCTAAATGTAGTTTTGTCTTATTTTTCTGAATCAGGAACTTAACAGCCATGTTTATTCACATGTGAAGAGCAAATTTAGCCCTCATAAGTTTATCCTTAGAGCTAATCTAGCAAAACTACATAAAATTTACATGAATATAAGTAAAGTGGAGTCTGGTGCAATGATGTATTTATTTCTTTATTTTATTGTTCCTTTTTATTTTTGAAAATTTTCTTAGACAAAAAGCATACCTGAATGAATCAAAAAATCTTGTTCCTGATAGAAAATCATACATCGAGCACTGAATACATTGAAATACTGTTTAAAACCATGACATAAAGATAAATACATTTAAAAGTAATACTTTACATTGTTTAGGTTTTGGTTGCTGCTGTTAGGGGTAAGTGTATATATGTATGTCTGTACATTTACACTTACATAGTCCCATGTTTTCTACCATGAGGTCTAGACACTATGAACACTTTGATTTTTTTCTGTTTCTTTCATGAAGCAAAAGCTGTTCTGTCATATATATTTTAAAATATTGAGTGGAAAAAAATAATCCTACTATATAAAATAAAAATGACAGGGAAAATGAAATCCAACAAAGTAGGGCCCAGCATATCACTTGAGTAATGACTTACTTTTACAAATAGGTGATTTTCCTGTCCATTTCATATCTGGTTTACATGTTCGATGTTCTGATCCACCAGCAAGAAAAAATCCTGGCTGACAGGTATACACCAAAGTATACCCTAAAGTAGGAAGATCTATTGCTTTCACATCTACATGTGCCGGGGTCTCTGGCTGCCTGCAAGCATGAGCTGCAAAGGGTTTCTTAGAGTTAGAAAAAGTGGTGATAAACAGTTTCTTTAGGATTAGAGTACGTAATGGGAAATAAAGGCATGAAAAATTCCCTTTCATTATGTAAACTTTGTACATGATTTAGAAATGTCAACTGGCTATTACTTGTAAAAATAACACTCTATACTTATAAGATTGTAGGAAGATAAAAATTATACTATCACATATTTTTAAACAATGCACCAAAATTCCATCATGATAACAAACAGAAAAGAGTTAAAATGAAGGGAAGCATATGCCACTGTACAGGATGCAATTATTCGTCCTGTGAATTATTGTACTGTCACAGCTTCAAGCATCACTTCCACTCAATGGTTTCAAAAGTCTTGAAAATTACAGAGCAGTTATTGTGCTAAATAAATTCATTATAAATTTCAATTGAAATAAAAGTTCCATAGGAAGTCTTTGTCACAGTACATTGATTATAAGAGGTATGGTTGCTCAGTATGCTTCTTTCTTTGTGCTCCATGGTGTACATTTATAGTGACCCAAAGATAATTTGTAATAGGATAAGAATCTAAGGTCATTCTAATGAATTACTTTTACTGTAGAGCAGTGTATTTTAACACAATAGTTTTTTGATGTCCTCCAACCTATACAGAGTTATAAATACACTAATCATTTGCATACTCATGCATAGCCCAGAAAATATGTTTTGTTGGCTAGTATTTTGTGAATCATAAACAGCCCCATGCATACTTCAGGTCACTTTCTGTTCTCTATTAATCCAACACACACACAAAACCTAGATTAATTTAAAGCAGCTAATGCAGTGGTTAATGAAGACAGACTTTCTGAATAAAACTGATAGAACTATTGTGAACTTCATGAAAAAAACCCTGTAATATCTTGTTTCAAATTAATATCCAAAATACATATTTGTTCTTAGAATGTGAAATGAAAAACATTTTAAAATACTGTTTTAAATAAAGTATATATTTTTTTAGCATATAATTTGCTATGAATCTCCATGTGCATCACTTTATAACTCTTTTAAAACTGCACAATGTTCTAACTCATTAGATAAGAAACCAGACTTACGAATGCATTCAGACTGTATGCCACTCCATGTTAGGTTAGCAAGACAAGAACGGGTGGTAGATCCCTGAATATGATAACCTTTTCTGCACCTGAAAAAGACTGTGCTCCCAACCTAAAGATCAAAACAGAATGTTAGAAAAAAGAGGTATCCATCGCATGTAGTCAGATATCAAAACAGTGATAAGCTACTGAAGAGATTTTTTAAAAAATAAAGTGTCCTCTTTATAGAGTTTCTGGAAAGAAATATTTTTTTAAATGAGATCAGAAGTTTAATAAACTTGAAAGCAATAAGTGGAAACACTGATGAGGCTGTGCACATGGAAAAGAACGATAATCATACATTTCAGCTTATTAGTTTGTCAGTGTGGCAGAAGCAAACTAAATGACTGAGATGTCTTTTTTTTTTCCTGTACATCACTGCATATGTTTCAATAGAACCTGACCATAGTCTGTTTCAAAGATTTCTCATTTTGTGAATAATTTTTTTTGAAGGTAAAAAGGAAAAAGAAAAAAACTATGAAGAACAATCTAGAAATAAATTCACTAGAGAAAACTACAAGCACAGTTCCTTACACTGCGTTTGTTAGTATAAAATGCCTAAGTTTTACTTCCTATGATGAAGTATGATATACCTTTCTCAGAAGAAAAGGTAAAGTAACTGAGAAAACTCTCTTTAGACTACCACTGAGAATAGAAAAGCATGAAAACTGGATATAAAATTGCAAGTGATGAAGAATTTTCATAACATACGAGAGAGAGATTGTATAGAAAGTACTAGTAAAATGGACTTATTGGTGGTATTAACAAAAGTAACCAGAATACAACTCTAGGCCAAGATATTTAAGGATGTGGAGTTGACCAGTAAAGCATTACTTTTGTTTTGGATAGAACATCTTGACAACAAATATGATCAGGTGAAATGAAAAACACCGGAGGCATTTGTAACAGTCACAGTGAAGCACAAAAGACACAATATGAATGGGACAAGACAGGATGCTGGTAGATAGGAGAAAACCCTTCAAAGGTCTGCTGCCTGTCATCACACCTTTCTGTAATGAGGAAAGACTGTTAAAAGCTTATCTAAGTCATACAAAGAGAAAGCCCTGCTAATCCCATATGCCAAAAAGAAAGATCTACTTCACCAGTAAGTCTACATCTTGTGTTATCAGATAGATGTGAGAGTGAAACACTGGAACAGGTTTGCTGACAGGACTTGTGATCCCTGTGGGGGTCCTATGATGGAGTAGTTTGTTCCTGAAAGACTGCACCCCATGGAAAGGACCCACACTGCAGCAGTTAATGAAGAACTGAAGTCTATGGGAAAGACTCATGTTGAAAAGTTAGTGGAGAACTGTCTTCTGTGGCAGGGGCACCATGCTGAAGCAGAGGAAGAGAGTCAGAAGTCCTCCCTCTAAGGAGGAAAAAGTGGCAGAAACAACATGTGATGAACTGACCTCAAATCCCATTCCCCATCCTCCTGTGCTGCTCGAGGGAGAAGGTAGACAATTCAGGAGTTAAGCCCAAGAAGAAGAGAGGAGAGGGAGGAAGGTGTTTTAAGATTTATTTTTTATTTTTTCACTATCCTACTCTGATTTGATCAGTAATAAATTAAATTAATTTTCTCCAAGTCAGGTCTGTTTGTCTTGTGACAGTAACTGGCAAGTGATCTCTCCCTGTCTTTATCTCAACCCACGAGCATTTTGCTGTATTTTCTCTCCCCTGTCTAGCTTTGAATCAGGAGTGGTAGAATGGCTTTGGTGGGTACCTTGCATCTAGCCAGGGTCAACCCAACACAGATATACTTGAGAAAGACCAACAACAGAACAGATGAAGACTTACTATTACCTCTAGAGGTGAATGAGAAGAGAAAATTAACAGACATTAGAACAGTGAATTGGCCAGTACAATTCTGGTGATAAAGACAATTTGTGAGACAGATAAAAGGAGGAGAGAAAAAACACCCAAACCCCTGATCAAATTAGGCATATAGATTAGAGTTGGTTTTGAAGTGATGATGGGGACAGGTACAGGGTCAAGATGAGACAACAGAGAAAAAGGCAACTGCACATTTTAGTACAAGAACCACCTTAGTGGTGAGGCCCCAAGATGTGGCTGGGGAAGAAGTGCATTGGCAACTGCAAGCCAAGTAGGAGCAGAAGGTTAAGAAAAGAGCTGACAGCCACATCAGTGACAGACGACACAACTGCAGAAGAGGGAGTGTACCAATAACCTGAGAAACTTACAGAAAGGATTTTTTGAAAAACAGTTCTACTACCTTGATTGTGATACCATATGATACACTGCCTTAGGTTCAGAAATTAGATTCCAATTTCAAATATTTATACATGAAGAATCTATCTACATGAATTTAATCAATCATATAATAACTGTGGACTGGTCATTGTTGCATCTACTTTTATTTCCTTAGTCACTTTTCTGACTGTCACTTGATAAACTAATAATCTGTGAGGAATTTGGAAATTATAGACAGGACATTAAACACAGGGAACCTGGATCCAACTCATAGGATAATTTTATTTTCTCTGACTGAATAAAGTGTAACATGAATTGCTAATTTAGTAAAGTCACTTGCTGACTTTTTTGTCAAGGACTACTTGGCCTTTGGATCAGACAGGTGTTTGGTTGTTAGTTATTTACTGACTATTCATCAATGTATGAAAGAATCATGATCATAAAGGAAAGTAATTATATCATGTCATATCATATTAGGTAATCATTTTATAAATAGGCCTCCCTACTGAAGTCTCCTAAAGGACTGAACACACAATATATTGCAAGTTCGTAAGTTCTTTAAGCTGTATGTTAAAAAAAAAACAACTTGGAATGAAGCATGAGTTTTTATGAAAAAAGTGGAAATTTCTAAGGTTTACGTCAGACATTTAAGACTACAGGTAATTTAATAAATTTGTAGTTATTAAATGCATTTTCATTTTAGAAAGCTAGTGGATGAAATAAAGAATTACCTCATATCCTCTGGAACTGTTTTGTATTCCAAAATGTGGAGTACCAGGGTCTGTACATGTATTGTGAGCTGGATCTAATGTAAAGTGTGAAACATGACAGATATTATTATAGTATGGAAAGAATAGTTAGAGTAACAGTAAACTGTTTGCAAAGACTAAGTCATTTTATCCAAGTCTAGTGATGACAAGAATTGAATTTTTAACGTAACAAGTGCATTACTATATATTGCATTTGTATTTCCAATTAAATTTCCAAGGCAGATCACAAGTTCTTTTTTACAGGTAACTTCATCATTGTAGACTTTAGAGTTAGGATTGCATTAATTTTTGCTAAGCTTATCCTTTTAAACATTTGTGAATAAATACTGTATCCCACTGTTCAAAATGTGGATGGAACATATAGGGACATCTTTTTCTTCTCTTCTTTCCCAACAAACAGCTTAATGATTAAAATAGATTTCGAAAAAAAACCCTTGAAACCCCCCAAAAAATCCAAACCCAAAACCAACCTGCTTTCTTACAGCAAGAAAAATACTTATTTTCTTGATAGAATTTTTTTTTTGCCACCAAAAAACAAAAAGTTTCAAATGGACTACTAACTCAGTTGTTGCTGGAGAATGAAAAGACACTATCCTCACAAAAAATGGTACACCAATGGACTATAACTAATTATATGATGATCAGTTTCATGAATGTGATTTAAAGCTGCTTGAAACTATTTTTGATTCAGCATTGTCCACTTCACATTCTGATGTATTTGCTTTGGGGTTGCCCAGTCACATCCACCAGGTAGACAGCACAGGGCCTGATCCTATGGATCTTTCTTTACTATGTGGTACCCTCTTGGCAACCAAGTCTGCTTTTGTGTTGACACTGCATTACAAAGAACATCACTTGGGACTATATTTCATATGTAACCATTTTTAGTTTTCTGTAGAGGAAAAATTTAACTTATCACGAACAGCTCAAGAACTTTTTACAAATTATCATCAGCTGAAATGCCAGTGGTAGTAATAGGCACATGAAGATGAATTGACTTTTTAAGATACGTCTGATCTGAACAAAAAGTTAGAAAAAAAAGAAGACCTCTCAAAGTAATTTAAGAAAATTATCAATACCCAGAAATACTTTAAGAAGTTTTCCTTTTTGAAAATTAAGATCAGTGAACAATACCTAGAACTATACCTAGAAGTACCACATGAAGGTTGCATCATTTGCCATCATATGATACTTCTAGACATAGGTCTAATATTTTCTATTTATGCAAACATAAAAACAATTATGTAAATTTTCCATGTACTTCTGTGTTATGCTATATAAAATAGAAATAGAAATGTCATTACAACATTTTCAAATTTGATTCTTCACAATAGAACTGAGATTCAGCTTTTGTAAATCTTCTTGCCTCTGTTAAAAAACACAGATGTAGAATGGATTGCCAAGTTCATAAAAACTATGGACAGAAGAAGGTTTGAATGCATATCAAAAAACTGTATTATGTTAATGTTTTAATGTACTAATACAGGCTGCTTTCAGTAACCACGTTTGCCACCTTTTCCTAGAGTGTCCACGCCAGCTCTTCTGTATACCCAACATCTCAGCCACAGTAAAATATACAAACGGTCTACAGTCTATATCTGAATGTTTTTCTTTTAAAATATCAAAGAGGATTTCTTCTATTATAAAACCAAAATAATTTTCTCTAGCAAGTCACCCCTAGCTGGATATGCCAATGTCAGTGGCAGTTACAGGTCCAGTATTTCTCTCAGTTAGTATGATTACATACATTTTAAAAGCCTATCAGTTGCACATCAGTCAATGAGGAACTAATAATACTTGGCAGTTTATCAGAATTGCAAAAAACCAGACCCAGCAATCCTTCTGAGGGATTAATCCTTTTGAGCTGTACAAGGCACTTTGACAAAGTCCAAAAAGATTTTTGATTGAGGTTTGTTTCTGACAAATGCCTTTAACTCTTCAGTGACAGAATCTGGTCTTTAATCTGCCAAAGTCCTCTGCATATCTGAAAGATTCTAAAAATAGATGGAATAAATTTATGCACTTGCTCTTATTGACATTCTGCATTTCCAGCAGACAAGCAAACATGTAAATTTACAAATGACTTCATATGTGATGGTGTTTATCCTAAAATTTTTATACTTAAAATATAACCTTATTTATCTTGTTCTTTTTATATTACACAGACTTTTTCTATATTTGGAAAGATAATTGCTACATTTATGATAGTGTAATAGTTTATCAAAATATTCTCAGCAGAAACTGCGTAAGTAGTGGTAGTTATTACCAATGCATGTTGGCTGAATTCCACTCCAAGTACCATCTGCTTGACAGAATCTTCTTGAAGAGCCTATCAGAATAAAAGGAGGTCTGCACTGAAAGCTAACTTCAGATCTGTAGGTGAAACTTTTTCCATTGAGACGTCCTTCTGCTGGAGTACCAGGATCACCACAAAATACAGCTAATACATAAAAAAGGAAACAAAATAAAAAGTTATTAAAAAACACATGTTTCAACTAAAGTATTTTACATTCTTTTATGTTCAAATCAGGCACACTGAATATGAGTGCAAATGCTATGTTCATTTATCTGTATAGGATTGCAGCTCAGATAGATTCTTGACAGCAATTTAAAATTGTTGCTGTTATAGTTATGATAAGCACAAATCTTAACTTGGAAAAATAGACCTTTTAATTTAAACACTTAAATCCTGATTAGATTTGGATGACAAAGTAATCTCAGAGTAGACAATGCTATATTATGATGTTTCAAAATGTATCCAGTTTTCACATTGGTCACCCTCAGATGAGTAGGGTGGACATTTTTGCCATAATTAAGTAAAAGGAAAAATGTTTGTCAGAGTCCTGACAAGATTTCAAGCACTGAAAGATATGAGTTGACAGATTTAGAAGCAGTTGAAAAACAAATACAAATAAGATATGAGGGTATGTACTCGCCCTAGGGAAAGAAAAAAGACTTTAGAAAGGAGAGCAAGGCTATGAGCTTATGGGTTAGGATCCTTGGTTTCATCTGTTATTGGAAATGGAAATGCAGAAGAGCAAAGGAAAAGTGTAAAGGAAAATTTCAGTTGTGCTCACTACAAGTCAAATTTACAACATTCAAAAAGATTATCAGTAAGGCAAATGGTGATGGGTCCGATCAGCTAACAGATGGAAGACTTTTGGAGAAAAGACCATGACCCTAAATGGGTACAACCACTCAATTTCATAACAAGGTATGCTTTTTGGAAGAAGGAGGGAGAAGCTATGGAATAGTTCATACATTACCTATCTAGCCAAGTCCTTTTTAAACAGTGAGAAACTGACTGAGCCTTAGACAACTAATGGTAGCTTTGGTGAAGCCCAACACAATGGTACACTGAAAACTTACGCAAACATTGTGGGATGTCTCCCCGCCAAATTCCTCGACCCTCACAGGACAGAATAGCTGTGTTAGATAGCTGATAGCCTTCTGCACAGCTGTAACTCACGCTGGCACCCCAGCGATAATCAGATCCTTCTACTTTCCCATAAAGTACTGGTGGAGGGGGGCCACAGGTAATAGCTGTGTCATAAAAAGAAAAGTTATCACTTCAAAACTTTATAGAGTTCACAAGAATGCAACATAATATCTACTCATACTTTCAAAACAAACAAAAATCATGCTGTTCAGTTCCAACAAAGCACTGCTGTGTTGACAAAGAAGCAGTAGTAGAGAGGAAACCGATTTAAATACAGAAATACCACCTCTAAGTTTAGGAAGTCCCTGAGCTCTAGGTTGCTGGAAGCCACAAGCTTACCTAGTTTACCTAGTTCTGAATCTCTTCCCTACATATTCATTACTGATCATTGTTGGCAACAGGCTACTAAGCTATGTAAAAATTTTCAATAAATATTATTTATTTCAATAAACATGTTTCTATGATTCTACAATTCTAAATATTAGCATTTTATTGTAAACGAATTTTGCAGCACTATTTAAAGGCCTTAATATGACTCTGTCCATTCACCTGCTTATTTTCTAAGGATTTCAGCACACAATGGACATTGACTTTATTGGCAATTATTAGTGGCTAAGACTCTTTAAAAATGTTTCAATGTTTTCTAGCTTCTGAAAGAGG
>NW_010183066.1:43838-53969 GCF_000695765.1 Mesitornis unicolor
GTTCAAACTAATGACCAAGTTTACACACCAGTTCTTTCAACAGAGAACACAACTGTAAAAATCACTCAGTCAGTGACTTTTACTACAGAAAATGAAGTCAGTTGAATACATATGCCAAAATTTAATTAGCAAGATAGACATCACTTTAAAGCAGTGCTAGACGAGTTGGCAATCTAGGCCTTCTATAAGCATAAGAATCCCTAGGCTGTTAAATTTACTCCCTGTAGTAGTGCTATCAATTTTCACCAGGCTATCTTATTTGCCTTTCACCCTCATTCCCACTAAGACCTTTACATTTGCACTTGTAATTAGCTATTTGTCAAGCATCTTTTTGGCTATCTATGATGACTATATTACTGCAACAAGGGAATCCTTTATAAACAGTTTGGTTTGCAGGATCCCTTTACAGAATTTTGGCCATCTAGTCCAGGTTAAAAGGGGCCAAAAAGGAAAATGGGTACTTCATTCCAAGGATTTTAAACTGAGTGCTCTGATTACCTTCACTGCAGAGTGATTTTGTTTTACTGTAGTCATTAATAGCACTATTCTGACTGATATTATACCACAGCATATGTGCAAAATAAATACAAAATTTATACAAATACTGATCTAAATGTTTCAGCTGCATTTGCATGTTAATTGTCCCAGGGGATATTTTGACATATTTTATATATAAAGACATTGATTAGTGAATTTCACATATAGTATCAAAACAGTATTTGCAAACTACTTAAGTTCAAAATCACACCTTTGCAAATTGGTTTACTCTGGTTCCAAGTGCTGTCTTTTATACAACGCATTGTAGATGAACTGGCAGGCTCCATCAAGTATCCTGGGTTGCACTGGTAGCTGACTGTCTTATTAAAGGTAAAATCATTTCCAAACTGAATGCCATTTGCTAATGCACCTGGATCTCCACAGCTGATCACTAGTGAGGAAAAGTAAAAAAGGTATTTTTTAGTTATAAACATGTAATGCAACATTGAACTACGTATAGCTAATGTCCTTTTAGTGTGCAAGACAAGAAAAAAATTTTATCACGATATCTCACACAAAATCAAAACTATAATATTTAATTTCTAGCTAAAAGGTCATATTATCAAGGCATCGCAATAGTGGGGGCCAAGTATTGTGATCCTTAAATACTCTAGCTTAAGCTGGTACGCTCTACTGCTGCTGTAGTAGACTGTTATGTTAGTGGTAGTTTTGATAGGACTTTACCTTTCTTCATACTGGTATCTGTGTCACATTATGCCTAATCTTGATGGTGCAGTGCAATTCCAGCAGCTACGAAATTCCTCTTTTTTTTTTTTTATATTACTGTACTGATGTACTGTGGACCTGTCCTTGTCAGTGAGGCCACTGGCCATGCTGGCCTGACAGCACCCATCTGCTCCCTGCTCATTTACCCTGAAGAAAAAGCCCAACCTCACTTCTCCCTGACTCAGTTCTCAGAGAACAGGTATTGGTCAGATCTGACTCCTTTGGCTCACAACAAAAACTGGCACAGTAAAGTATCCAATTAGGTAAAATCTGATTTAGAACTACCACAACTTCATCCTCTGTACATGAGCCACAGGTAAAAAAAAAATAAAATTAAAAAAAATTAAATTAAACTCTAGAGGAACACCTATTCTTGGGAATAATATTATATGTTCAATGCTGACTTTCATGAAATAAACAAATACAGAAAAGTTACCTACCTACCTCAAAAAAGATCTGGAAACATCTAGCATGTATTAAAAGAGGATGTACATTTAGATAAATAAAATATTTAAGTATTACAAAAGAGATGAATGGGGAAAAATGTGTTATTTTATCTAATAAAAATCATTTTCAGAAAAGCTGGAAGACTTATTACTTTAAAGCTTTAGAGAAAGAAAGTTTTTTTCTGACCTGTGCAGTCTGGAGCAGTGCCAGTCCATGTCCCATTTGCAGTACAATGTCTAGTAGTTAGCCCTGAAGTTTTGTAACCTTCCCAGCAGGCATAAATGACTGAGCTGGAGAATAATATTCCATCAGTGTATACGATCATACCATTGGCTGGGGTGCCAGGGTTCCCACAAGATACAGCTGTGAATAAAAGGTTAAAGAAAAAATATTTCCATGATAGGAGACTAACTAAAAAAAAGAAAAAGTAGGTCAATAACCCACCTTTTTAAAATGTTACAGCAAGTTTTACTAAGAAAATGTTTAATAGGAATATTCTTGAGTTAATTTCTGTTTGTTAATATGATCATTTTACTTGCATTTGTTTTGGTTTTTATTTTTTAGGTTTTTTGTTGTTGGTTTGGTTTGGTTTGGTTTGGTTTTTGTTTGTTTGTTGGTTTTGAGTTTTTTTTTAATAGCTGATCCAGATAGTTTACATAGCTTGTAAAATTTCCCATCTGCCCTATAGAGTCACTGGAGAGAGGAAAGCTCATTGAGGACTTTCTGAATGAAAAGAGCCTGACTCCACCTTCTGTGCACCCTGCCTACACATATTGATATGATGTTAAGATCCCCCTTGGGCCTTCTCCTCCCTAGTCTAGACAGTCCCAACTTCCTCAGCTTTTCCTCAGAGGAGACATGCTTCAGTCCATTCACTATCTTAATGGCCCTTTGCTGGAATCTCTCCAGTGTGTCCATGTCTCTCTAGTACTGCAGAGCCTAGAACTGAATCCAGCACTCCAGATGCTGCCTCACCAGTGCTGAGCAGAGAGGAAGGATCACTTTGCTCCTAAGGCAGACTGGGATACCACTAACCTTCATTGCAGCAAGGGCACACTGCTGATTATATTCAACTTGTTGTCCACCAGGACCTCCAGCTGGATGGCCCCCAGCATGAGAGTTATAATCTAATAGTTATAGATTATAAAGATTCATTAAAATAAACACAATTTTTCAATTAAAAATTACTCTGAGTATTACTAAAGTTTGCAATACCTAAATGCCTTTGTTTTAATGAAGTCTTAGTCACTTTTTATGTGTAAAAGTTTCAAACATTGAAGAGAAAAATTCAGTAGGTTGGAACTTGAACTTGTAGGGATGAAAAGGTGTTCTTTTCCTAATCTCATCCTTGTTTATACTAAAAAGGAAAAATTAAAGAAGAGAAAAATGGAAAGAAAGGTGTTTTTTTCTTTGTTTATGGTTTGTTTTTTTTTCTAAAAACAGAAGGCTGAAGCAAAAAAAAATAAAGAAAAAGCAGCAGCATTTCAAACATTGCTAATTGCTGTCCTACTATAAAAAATGTCTTCATGCATGGGAAGAAGAAAGAACATTGCAAAACTTCTGGAAATACTGATCCTGTGTATACTGTCATTTTCATACAGTTATGATGATATCTACACTGACAGAAGATTAGTCTCTGCTGAAGAACACTCCAAAAGAACAATTTTTAGATGAAGATACTGTGCTAAAATTCCTTGGTGAAAAAATACAAAGTATTTGTTAAAAAATATTTTGTCCTATCTTCCACTTTATCATTCAGTGTAATAGACAACAGATACTACAGAATCCATCAATTTCAATGAGTTAGATAAAGTAACTTTTCAAACATTCTTGGAAAACAAGAAGTCATTTTAAAACTGAATCTAAAGTCCTCTGCTTTGCAATTCTAACAGTACATAAAAAGTGTTAAAACTCTGTATTATATTTTTATCTTATTCTTAAATATGATTTCAGAAGTATTCTCTGTTACATTTCTTCTGAAAGAGCTAGCATAAAAATAGTGTGTTCCATAAGAAATTAGTCTAACTTATGTGGAGAAATATACATAAATTTATACTTAGTTAAGAATACAGCATTATTTTATCATCTGTTCAGTCCTTGATGTATGGACATTACATAGAAGGAGAAAATACTGTAAAATACTGTATTGCTAGAAGATGGATGATAGATTTAAATATCAATTCATTTTCGTCTCGTCAATCAGAAGCATTTGTCTCATTTTATATTTTACTTGGGTATCTATTCTCCATTTTCAGGATCAATATTTGTTTAACTAGGATTAGTTTCTCACAATCTTCTTACAAACGTATGCTCCAAAATTTTATCAGTTTGGATTTAGGTTTTCAGGCAAAACATAAACTGCTTGCAAATTCTTTTATACCATCTTTCTGCAGAGCAATATGAAAGCATATTTCTGGCATAGAATATCTTTTTAATTTAAGAACAGAATATCATTAGTAAATGTCATTCACTGGTGCCATAAATGTCAATGGTATGACATACCTTCACACACAGGCTGTATACCTGACCAGGAACCATTCAGTAGGCACGTTCGTTCTGCAGATCCTCTCAGCTGATAACCCATTTCGCAGGAGAAACGTAGCAGACTTTTTATTTTTAACTCATCTCCAAGTCTAGACCCATGAGCTGGTACTCCTGGATCATCGCAATAGCCAGGATTATTTCCTGTAAAAAACAACAGAACAGAACTATTGGCAAAGATGTTATGTGCAAATGTAGCGGTAGAGAAGATACTCTCATGTGAACAGTACTACTAACTGCATTGTTTCTACTATATAATTAAGCACTTTTTCTTCCAGTGCAAGGATGCAAAACCAAAGGCAAAGACGAAAATAACTTATCTTTTTAGCCTACTTCTTATCTCAGAACTCTACAGACCTAAACATAGAATATGATACAAATAAAAGATAAAAGGTAATTGTGAACATGAAAAGAACTCCTGTAATTTTTTGTCAGTTCAACAACTTTGTCTTTTTGACAAAAATAGTGTTTTCTACACACTGTATTTTATTGTTTAACTTCACTGCTAGTAATAACTTCTAATAACAAAAATTAGGTAACAGCAGGAGTGAAGAGAACCATATTCAAGTTTCTTAATAATATATTTGAAATACATATATCCACAGAAAAAAATAAATGCTACCTGGATCTCTGTGCCTGTCAAGAATGGAAAGGACACCTTATAATTTTCCTTATCCTTTAAATTGCTATGTAAGTATTTGTTACAATATTAGAAAAGAAAGAATGTGTTGCAAAACAGACCTCTCAAACATGTCCTCATAGGTCTGATGAACCAGGCAACTTATCGGATAAAGCAGCTGCTACAGGAAATGCTACCCAAGATGGAAGTATGGTCTCAGTATCAACAACTCATTAGAAATCTTGACATAAAATTACCTCTCTCTGAAATCCCTTTCTGGCAAAATTATGGATCATAACAACATTATCATTTGTTCTCCATTTTTAAGTTATACATCTAGACTGAATTTCTATTAAAACTATGTTTTGGGTATGTTCACTGTTTTTTTTGTTGTTTTGTGGGTTTTTTTCAAAATATGTGTAAATAATTCCATAGGCTGAAGTTTGTGATTTCTTAAATAGATTTTTCTTCATTGGTACATTTCTCAGCTGAAGGACAAAATCTGGAAAAACAGACTAACAGTAGCAAAATTTTGAGAAAACTCAAACTTCTATTTTAGAAATGAAAATTTTCTAAAGTCAGAAAGTACGGTTATGTGTGTGGCACAAGGCTTTCAGTACACCAAATTTGAGACAGACACTTTGGATACAATCATGCTTCTTCATAAAAGGAGACTAAGACACAGTTTCTGAATTAAAAGCTAACTTGTGGGCTTTGGTTGTGTCCACTTTGATTAGTACTAGCTTCATCTAGAATAGATTGTCCTTGTCACCTAATGCCTTTGGACCTAAATTTCCTTGTTTAAATGCATGCTTGCAAACAGTGTGAGTGTCTTGAAGGCAGCTGGTATATGCTGTCCACATCTATACTGTTAATATCACTCTCCAAAACAGGGTGGCTGCATCCAACGTGGCTGTGCTGAGAATGATCTCTAGCACACCACCAACTTGCAAAGTATTTGTGCATTGTTTCATGGAGTGCTAGTTGGGATGAGGAAAAACCATTCTGGGGACAATTCTAAGAGCATAATGGTGTAGGTGATGCAAGTATTGGCATCCATGACCTATCCCTGGCACTGTTCAATCAGCACTCCAGATGTGACCTCTGTGTACCATCTCCTTCCTCTTACTGCAAGACACTGCTGTTTCACAGTGTTGTGGTTTAGGCCTGGGCTTCCTGGACATTTTTATCTGCTTAAAATGTGTGAAATAATGAGTGCTCTGATTCAGGCTGCACTGTGGCATGTTTACAGCAGGAAACATATATGGCACATACTTTGGCTTGTGAATGCAAAGACTGCAAGAATTGCTCAAGGCAGAAAGTTCTATGATTCTAAAATTCTGATCATGTTCCACTTTGCTTTGGGACTTTGATGAGGGAATTATTATAGATGTATAACCAGATATCCTTTCTTGGACACAACTAGTTTTGTCTTGGAGACAGTTTAAACTGGAGCCATGCGAATTTATAGTCAAAGGGTATAGACAAATGCAGTTATAGTATTATGAAGATCGAAACCCTTTTTTAGTTAGCAATGTAGGTGACTACATACACATTACTGAAAAAAAGTAGTGTGATTCACCTTAAAAAAAAAATCTCAACTATCACTTAACTCATAAACTAAAAATGTCCAACACTGCAAATGGTCCCAGGTGACAAAAAACCCTGAGATCATATTTATACCAACATATATACAAACCCATATTAATATATAATAAAGAAATAAAGCCCATGCAGAAACAGACTACAGTTTTCAAGTGTTATATTGGGAATGTTTTTCATATCCCTTTAATATAAAATCAATTAGTTGTCTCAGTAGTCCTGGCCACAATCATTCATTCACTGAAATTGTGAACTCAAATTATTAATTTATTTTTTTAAATGGAGCAATCTCCTGAATACCTAACATGGAAGATATAGTTATTTTTATAATTCTAGATGCCTTAGAGGAATGAGAAACCATTTTAGGTTTTTTTCAGCTGTTTGTTTGAAAGCTTTTGTTTGGATTCTTTTTTAAATAGAGTTAACGGAGATAGATTTCTCACTATTCTAGGAAAACACCTTGCTCTCATGATGGTGTCACATTTTTGCCAACCTTAGGAAATTAAAATCTTCATCAGTAACAATGTTTTAGTTTCCCTAGACATACTTTACACATCACAAGAGATTACTACAGTGGTCTTTCAAGTTTTAAAATCTATGAGTCTATAAAAATACAATCATATTCACGACTAGTATTTGAAGAGTCTCAATTACTAGAGATTACATTTTTTTTCCACCCACATAAGAACTTCCCTTGCGGTAGAAAATGTTGGGTAGCAGCACTAGAGAGCTCTGACCTTAAAAATGTTAAAACATTGGTGCAGTCTCTGATCTGGCATTTTATATTGGATAAAAAGGTGAAAGTGACACAAATGTGGGCTTAAGATAAGCAAGAAAAGGACAATTCTGTGTGGAAACTAAACATATAATTGTTCCACAGAGATTTATTTCAGGTCTAGGCATAGAGACCATGATGACAGTGAGATCTATTGGTATGAGAAGACTAAGTAAACTCCTCCTTGAACAGCAGAGAACTAAAAAAGATACATTAGTGATTAATTTACTTTCTTTTCTCAGTGTTTCAGATTCTGTTCAGTATCCTTTCAGAATCAACTCATGAATGGACAATTTTCAGCCAATTATTTAGAGTTTTTTCAAAATATCTTACACTAATTTAAATTAGGTCAAATCTGAATTGAACCACATTGAACCAGATCAACCCTACAGTGGGCATGTCCAGGAGCTTAGGGGAAGTTATAAGAAGATTCTATAATGTGTAACTATGCAATAATTTTCTCATTAGACAATTTTCTGAAACCTGTCAGCTATTTGTTTTCTTACATATGGAAGTGTGTAGACTTGTTTCTCTCACAAAACTTACTAATACACTGTAAGTGTCCTTAACGGCCGATCCTAATCTGAACTCTTGATTTCCACAAAACTATGTAATGTGTTATGGCTTCTTCTAAATTTGTATAGTTAGTCTAGTGGAGAATAAACTGTTTCTCTACTTCCTGACATCACCAAGAACTTTGCAGAGTTTCATGGTATTTGTACATTGTGGCACTAATAAAGAATATTTCTAAAAAAAGAAATTAAGAACATAATGTGTGAAGTTTACCATCTTGTACCTTTGCTATGGTGTTTTTTAAATAAATTTTTCAATTACTTTAATGTGACAACCTTTGTTTACACAAAACAGTGTTCATATAAATTAAAATTTAATACATGCATTCTTTTTAAGCAGAACTCTACCAGGTTTTAAATAGTGTTTTGTGGCTTCTATATAATTCAGTGTTCAACTATAGTATCTAGCTAAGGAGTAAAGCTATGAAGTAATGTCAAAGAGAATGAGAGAATATATGAGAATATTTCAATTAATTGGTATAATTCAGCAGAGTGGCTACTGGTGAAATTAAAGTATCCTGGAAAAGAAACAAAACAAATATCTGACTGTAGTTAAAAATTGCTTGAAAATAGCCTTATTAATGAAATTACAAGGTGGCATTCAGACGATGATTGGCACAGGTACCTGAGCAGTGAGGAAGAGTCCCACTCCAGTGGCTATCTTCTTTGCACTCCCTGGTAGAATTTCCTATGAGCCTTCGACCCGCTGTGCAAGAATAGTGAACTATGGAGCCATACGTGAATTTATCTCCTGAAAGAACTGCATTGGCAGGTACCCCAGGATGTCCACAAGAAATGGCTAACAGAGGAAACAGCACAATATTATAAGATGTTTTTGTGACAGAAAAAAATTACTATAACCTTTAAATATGAGGTTAGTTCCACACAATATAAACTGCTTGATTTTAACTCCTTCACATATTCAGTTTTGCTGTTACTATAGATGATTTACTAGTCATTTGTGAGACTAAACATAAAACTACATGTAAAACTAACCCACTAATTTCAGCCGTTCCCTGAAAACATAGAGAGCTCTCTTTCCTTATTCATTTCTATTCACTGTCCATCCCCCTTTGGAAGAAAATCATACACATTTCCTGTAGGTCACCTTGATGGGCCTGTTAATGATTTGTAGCAAGTAGCAAAAAATTTTCCCAGTTTATTAAGAAGAAAGGAAACATCTATTTTAAAGCAATAATATTCATAGGTATTGCCTTGCATATGAAAGAGCAGTATGTTTCTTATTTTTTCCTCTCGAACTAAGATTGTTTATTCTAAACATTGTGTCCACTCTGGGTTCAAAATATATCTCATCTCCCTCTTCGAGGACTTTTCCTTATCACCAAAAGCAATCTTACACTTGAAAAAAAGAAATTATCATTAATAAACTTTTAAATTTAAAACTCTTATAGTACTTGAAAAGGCTTTGAGTGACTTCATTTGTGAATAGCTAAACAGTTTTTCTTAGAGGAAGGTGTTAAATTTGTCCCAATGATATTTAGGGTTCAGACAGTGTTTCAGTCCATAGCAGCAAATTGGCAGCAGGTAGATCAGCAGGTGACTGAATTCCCACAGCGTTAATCAGGAGTCCCCAGAGCAAGGTTAAGAATTCCTGTTCTGATGGAATGGACATCTACAACTTTCCTAGAGCTCTGCCTAAAAACTGAAAGCCATGTAAATGCTACCAAACTTCCCAAACACTTGATGTGGAAAGATGGGTAGCTATTCTAGGTGATTTAGATTCCCTATTCTCTTCTATCCCTTGCATAAGTAGCATCCCTTCACATTGAAGTCACAGTCCTGAAAACAGGAAGGGATCACCAACAGAATTGGGTCACAGACTTTCACAATAGTCCTTATAGGAAACAAAAAGTGAGGCACATGCTTGCATCTGTAATATATCCTTGCCAAATGAAAAATTTTGTGCAACTATTTTGTATTTAAAATGTTGCATTTTGGTTAATTATTTTATTATTAAAAGGTGACTAAAACCAGTTTTAAGGTTATAGCTCTTACTGACAGATATTGAAAGTGTAGATTGTTGTGAAAATCAAAAGAAAACTGCTTGGGTCATATGGATGTTAGATACATAGTTTTAGGAAGAAAGAAAGCAAGCATAAAAAAAAAGAAACAAATTCACTAGCCTAGTTGCCTTTACTGATCTGATTGGTATCTAAGCATAAATTCATAAAAAAATCATTTAAGTAAACAATCACAATTCTGTAAAGCAAAAACATTAAAATAATATGATGTATTGGTAAATTAATGTACACTTTCATTTCATGAAGTGAAATTATGCAGGGAGAAAATCA
>NW_010183067.1:0-948 GCF_000695765.1 Mesitornis unicolor
CGGTAAGTGCCGCCTCCCCGGGCCCCGCACGCCGCTCCCCCACGGCAGCTGCCTCCCTTTTTGCCCTCGCCTTGCTTTTTTTCCACTTCTTCCCCCTATCTCAAGCATCCCTCGCCTTTTCTCATCTTTCGCTTCTCTTTTTTCCCTTGAATCATTGGAAGCGATTTGGGCAGAAAGGTCGGAGAATAAAGTGAGGGATGCTGAGTGCTCACCCGCTTTCTGAATTAACCCCCTTATTTAGAAACTGAGCACATCAAACCGGCCGCGGCTGCTCAACTTGGGTGCAAGAGCCGCAGTGCTTGGGTCTTCATGCGACGGGGTGAGCTAAACGCGCCGCTGCTTCGCTCCCTCATCCGGCTTCACAAAGACCTTGGTCAGGGATTTGGGCTTTTGGGAGAGCGATGTGCAAAGCCTCACGCCGCTCTTTTGGGATCCCATCGAGCATCGACCTTCGGTTCGGTTTGGTACGGCCACTCTTGCCGTGGTCCAGCGCACCAGGTGCTGCCTGTGTCGAATGTGTCACTGGTTCGTGGGAAAAAAGAGGGGAAAAAACTGGTGGGAAACAGCAATTCCCTGGTGGGAAACAGCAATTCCCTGGTGGAAGTTGATGGTGGAGTTGCAAAAAGGATAAACTTCTGGAGACACATGTGGGATGGGGGCTTCATCGCTCTGGGGAGGTTTAGGAGTGGGAGTGGAAATGGTGTCTCGGGTCCTGCAATTGTGCTGGGGTTAAGCGTGCTGTGGGTGATGCAGTGGGAGGTCTGGGTCTTCGACAGGGTGTTTCGTCGGGGACACGGCCATAAACTGCACCGAAAAGTAATGGGAAAAGGAAATGCACTGGTTTTATTTTTTTTTTAAGTGAATAAGGGCAGGGAGGAGTGGGGTAGTTCTTCCCTGTATTCAGGGAAGAGGAAAGAGAGGGAAATTAAAATAAAATAAAATAAAATA
>NW_010183068.1:0-314 GCF_000695765.1 Mesitornis unicolor
GAGCGATTCTGTGTGATTCTGTGTGTGTGAAACAGAATAATGAAGGAATTATTATATCTTCCTGCATAAGAACTAGGAAAGTTAGCAGGTGTTGTGTGTGAAACACAAAACAATGGGTCCTCTCACTGTTAAGCTGTGGAACTTCCTGAAGCAGGATGTTGTGAATGCTGAAAGTTCAGATGCCTCCTATGGGTTTCAATCTTGGGAGGAAAAATTCATCACACTTTATACAAAAAGACATAACCTCTGGCACAGGTAGTCCTTGAGCCACAAACTTTTGGAGTTTGAGAGGAAATTTTTGGGTAGTGTAGTTA
>NW_010183068.1:341-886 GCF_000695765.1 Mesitornis unicolor
CTGTCAGATACTACCTCTCTGAATTTAAGTATTATGCAGTATGACTATCCTTACGTTTTTATCTTAAAAATTTCCCAGGCACATGAGTCCAAGAAAAGAACCATTCTTGAGGCAAAGTAGCAAATTAATCAGGGCTTGCAGAGCTCAAGTGAAGCATTTAAGATAAATGTAAATGTAAGTGTAAGAATATCTTAGTGTAATAGACATACGTTCCAATCTATTTGTATTAGATGCTTAATGATATTTATTTTACTTCCTTTTTTTCAATATTTCTTAGCTTTCTGAGAGAAGAATTTGCATTTGAAAGTTAAGACACTGAGGAAGAACAGGTAAAGATTACAAAGAAAAACAGTAAAGCAAGATTTCAGAACAAAGAACAGGTAGCCTATTCTGATTTTAAAAGACCACATTAAATGTAAGAAGAGCAGAAGAAAAGAATCATACAAATGCACAGTTGAAATTTACAAACAGAAAAGATGAAGGAATTGTTAACAATATTTTTTTTTCTTTCTTCAGAATTTTGAGTCTGACAGCATACTTTCCCT
>NW_010183068.1:917-3850 GCF_000695765.1 Mesitornis unicolor
CACAAGAAAGATCAGACTAAACCTTTTCTTGCTTTTACTTCTTCTCTTAAAAACCTCAAGGAATCTCTCTGCATAACCACATCCTTCCAGCACTTAAGAAGATGATCCCCAAACTTGTTAAGAGTCATTTTGCTAACAATATTATTTAGGTGAATTGTTTCTAGAACTTTCAGACAAAAGAAATTTAAACTTCACTTCCAATTTCAATCCACACTTGCAATATTTGAGAACAAGAAACAAGTAAATCTGTCTTAGCAAAGTGTAAACCCAAGATTTATTCTTCCTTCCAGATACACTGTTCTTTCTTTCAAGCACTTTTTAAAAATATATTTCTGTGAGATTCTCTGCATAATCACACCACTGAAACTCCTGCTGGACAGCTGTGTCAAACAGTCACTTAAACTACTGTGCATAGGTACTGTGGGCTCTGTACATGTGGTGTTTTCTATGGTAAGTTCTTACAGGAACAATTTTCATAGTCATAAGAGGCTTGATTCATGACAAGAAGAACATTTTGTTTCTCTTAAGTGAAAAATTATTCCTCATATCTTTTATAAAGACTAAAATCTTTCATAATTAATTTGTAAATCTTAAAAAGCAGAATAAGAATATTCACATTGGAAATTTAAGGATTTGTTTGTAACATTTTTTTCAAAATATAAAGTCCTTGAAGTAAAAAAAAATAAAAATGGAACTTCTTACATTTTAACTTGGCAAACTTTCTCTGTATAATCAAAATGAGATAAGCCTACAAGGGAGGAAGAAAATGGAAGAGGATTGTCACAGCAACCAATTAAGAACATATTCAACACAGGAAACAATCTGATTAATCTCCTTCTTTTTTAAGAACTACAGGGCATACTGCACCATCCAGTTGAGTTACAGGACATTTGTTAAAAAACTGTAAATTAAATCTTACTTCATTAATATTTGTAGTTTATTTGTAGAGCTTTTGACTCTTTCAATGCATATACAGCTTCTAGTGCCATAAATGAAAATTAAATGAATGCTGTATGCTTAAATTACCTAGTCTGTAATCAATCCCAAAGATTTTTGGTAGGCTACAAAGAAAAGCTGATATTAATGAAAAAATGAGTATTAGAAAATTAAACTAGTCCAAGACTAGAGACTAAAGAATATAAACCCAGCTATCACAGAATCATAGAATCATAGAATGGTTTGTGTTGGAAGGGATAATTTGGTTGAACCCCGCTGATAAGGGCAGGGATACCTTCCACTAGACCAGGTTGCTCAAAGTCCCATCCAACCTAGCCTTATCCTTCTCATCCAGTTTTTGCAAGCCAATCTGCTATGCTACAGAAATCTCAGTGGCTTCTGAGCAATATCTTCAGTTCATGAAACCACACTTTTTTTTAATATTGACATCAGACATTCACTTAGTCTTAGTCTCAATTTTACCATATGCACTAATCAAATACTGCTACATTGCTAGCACTTATTTACTTTCCCTTTGGGAATAGTCTTGATACAAGTAACACTTAGTAAGATATGTTTCTGAAGGACTTATTTTCAGTCACTATATGAGTTCACATAGAAGAATTCTAGGAAATAATCATTAGCAGATCTGGATGGAAAACATTGTCGCTCATTCACAAAACTTTATTGCAAACAAAAGAAAACAAGACAGTAAAGTTTTAATAAAACATTCCACCTTTTTTCAAATAAGGACACAGTATTAAATACAGCTAAATTCTGATGGTCTAAGAAAAAAAAATTAAAATTCTGCAAAATGCCAGCACTTTCTTCTGCTAGTAAATAGTCTTGATGGGATTTCTATTTTTCAGCACAGAAGAATATGCTCCAATAATAAGTTATTTGCTATTCCTCAAATTTTCAGAACCAAACTCCATTTCCTACAAATCCTTCCCTCTGTATAACTCTTTGTATTTAAAAAGTCAGGGAAAAATACTACATGAACTATATAAAAAGGGATGTTTATTACATAATTGAAATCTGCAATTATTTTCTAGTATGTTTAATGCATCTATTTCAGAGCCTTTAGGAAAAAAGCACTATTATTGCAACTGTTAAACTCTGCATATTTCTGAAGTCTAAATTTTTATCCTCAGGGCTTCCTTTTTTAGATGTAAGAAAACAAAATGCAGAAACTTATTCCAGTAGAAAGGATAAATTATAAATTTGATCTCATTCATTCATTTGCTATAAAATGCTTTAACAGATTCTAGACATTAAGCCTAATTCTCCACTCCAACTCCAGGGTAGAGCCAAAGTGTTTACTGAAATGTTAGGTTACATCTACTTATTTCTTGGCAGGCACCTACAAAGCACCCTTCAGTTCCTGGAGCAGGCAGCACAGGGTGGTCCACAGTCACGCAGAGCAGTAGAAGTGCTCCAAGTCACCAGACCTGTCCCAGAGATCTGCCCTTTCAAAACTCATACCTCCTTTGCACCCTTGTCACAGTTAGGCCTCACCAGTGCTTTCCTTGCAGCAGCCTGGAGCAGCCACTTGCCCCTTCACCACCATCTCTGTACAGCCTTGTGTCCCTCGCTATTGCTGCCCCTACGGTTGTCTTCATGCAGGGAAGTTGTACTTTCTGTCACATAAATTTTTGACAGTAGACCAAGGTGCCCCAATAGCCACAGCTTCCCCATGACAACGGGTGGATTTGGTACTGGCAGGCAAGCAGGCACCCCACTATACAGACTTGGCAAAATCAGCAACAGGTACATTTTTGCATTATGAACTCCTCACTTGTTGGCCTCACAAATATCAGCTATTTCAGTAACATCTACAGCACAGTATTGTAGTTGCTCACAGATGTGTTCCACCAGTCTTCTCTACAAATGGGCAAGGTTTTGGTCTGAAAGTGGCAGGGCAGACTTGGGAGGCTGGGAGGGTCTAGGGGGGTTGGATGCATGGCTGTACGTGCTGTGATTGGAATGGCCATTTC